>NW_024582061.1:7542791-7612141 GCF_017639235.1 Corvus kubaryi | reverse complement strand
TGCTGCTGCTGCCCATCAGCTCTCCAGTGGAGCAACAGTGCCAACTGCTGGCTGCTGCGCCTGGCCTGCCAGGGGGCTGCGGTGCCCTGAGCTTTATTCTGAGGGCAGTGCTGCCTAAAACACAACAGTGTCCCTTTTGCTGACGGTCTGGCTCCTTAGCAGTAATATCTCAGTTTGTTAGTCCTTCTTTCCATACCAAAACAAGATTCTGTTGAGCCCAAGTAAGCCTCAGGTTACCTTTCCTGGAGACGTTTCTAATGGTTAATGTTGGTTTAAAGCTCCATGTCTCTCCTGATCTCCCTGGGCTGGCTGCTCAAAGAGGGGAGAAGGTTTCTGCTCTGAGCAGTGGAGGGCCAGGAAAGGTGTCGTGTGCTCCCTGAAAGTGCTTTAACCATTCAGTTGTGGCAGCAATTTGCCAGCTACGTGTTTGGGATACTTTTACTGTTATAGCCATAATAAGCTCTGGGGAAAATGAGATGGTGGTTTATGCATTTCTGCACAGAGTACCACACAGCATTTTTGCCCAGGAAAAAAACAGGGAAAGAAAAGGGGAGAGTAAGAATAAGGAGATAATCTACAGCTGTACATATGTGTGTCATTTTATTTGAATTTCAGTGAAATGTTTTAAGAGAAAAAATAGTTTGTTTGTGTCTTGTTTTTCTTTTCCCAAGAATATCAAATGGAAAAGACAAGTTTGTTTCTTTAAATGTTTCCTGTGAGAAAGGGGTTACAGTGTTTGCAGGAGGTGACCGCAGAGGGGACACATGTATAGAGAGTATGAAACTGGGAAATAAAAAAGGTATAAAAACAATTAAGAGAGCTTTTCAGAGAAAGGAGAAAGAAAGTGAATGGGTAAAGCAATAAACCTGGGTGAGAAGATCAGGGGAATTTTGCAGAGGAAAGAAAGAGGGAGGGATAGGAGGCAGCCAAACAAACTGAAAGTGAGTTTGATGAGTCAGGGTTTCTGTGGGTTTCTTGCATCTCCCAAAAGGCCATTTTTTACTTCCTCCCAGCCACAAGTGTTCTTCATTATTTTTGGAACAGAACATGAGAGGAAAACTAATAAATCAGCTATTCTTAAACATATGTGACAAGCCCAGGCTGGGGCACAGGTGGACCACAGGCACAGGAGGTCTCTTAAATCAAAGTTGGAGAGCTTTGGACAGCCAGCAGGTTTAGCACTGCTTCCAGCCCTCTGTTACTCTTTCAATTACGCAGTGTTTTGGATAGGGAAATCTAAACCAGGCAAAAAGAAAAAAAATAAAAGCAGCATTTTGATGCTGCCTTGATAGACAGGACCATCAAAACTCCTCCTGTGGAACTGAAACATCAGTAAAGAATTTCTTCTTTGTATCTAATCTAAACCCACATCTTTCAGTGTGTACTGATCTGTTCCAATGACAATGTCTTGACTTTTTATTACTGATGTCAATACTTAAGCTGGATGTAATGTCATTATTTACTATTTTTTAATTAAATGAAATGAAATTTTTTCCAGGACATGTGGTTGCAATTTTCAAGAGTCTTGTTCTAAGCAGGCACTGATTTATTTTACTTTCACAGGTGTTTCTCCTAAGCCGTTTGTTTCTGTCAATAAAGGGAGCAGGCTTTGTGCTTTCTTATCCACGGCAGGCCTTGGCCACTGAGATAACCAGCCTCTTACTGAAAATATAGTATTATATGTATAAGATATTATTATGTTATTAGGGAAAATTAATGGGAACAGGACTGAAAAAGCTGAGCAGACCTGATGGAGAGAGGAGGATGCAAAGGAGTGTAGTTCTGCACACAGAGGTGGGATGTGAGGCTAGGGAAGGCAGAGGGCTGTCACTCCCCGTACCAGCCATGGGTTTTCCCTACCGTGGGGTGGGATACGGTGGGGACAGGTGAGGTGGCTGTGTCTGCTGTCCCTGCACGCTGAGCAGGGGCAGTGGTGCTGGGAGCCACAATGCCGCTAGATGTCCCTTGTCACCCGAGTGAGGTAGGCAGCTCGTCCCTATCTCTCCACTTCGGGCATGTGTGATGTAGTGTTATAAAGAAGCCTGTTCTTTAAGTGTTAAATTTGAAGAAAAGTTGTGTCTATATTGAAAAAAGAAGTCTTGTATTATCCTGTCAAGGATAGCAAGGAGAAAGTTACTTCTTCAGCCACTTTAATTTTCATCAGAAGATATTCCATCATAGGGAGGATTTTGTTTTGAAGAGGTATTTACAGGGCAGTTGAATATTTCCTGGGGGAAAAGAATTCATGCTAGGAAGTGTTGGTTTGGTGAGCCTAATAAGGTGGGGTCCTGGCAGCCTGCATCAGCTGAGCTGGTGGAGGGGGAAAGACCTGTGGGCTTTCCTGTGTCTTCTTAGTTAGTGACTCTGCCATTTTAGGCATGCTTATGTTGAAAAGGGCCAGTAAAAGTTTGCTTCTATGAAGAACTCAGCCTCTCCACCTCAATGGTGCAGCCATACCCCCAAAGGCTCAGCGTGCCCCTGCAGAGAGGGGGAAAGGCTGGTGGAAAAGGGCATGGCCACTGAGGGAGGTGGGCTGGCGCTGTCATGTGGCATGGAGCAGGCAGAGTGAAGGGCAAGCGTGTCTAAAGGGGTCATGGGGAAACCTCCCAAACCCTGCTTACACCTGACCCCTCAAAAACCTTCCCTCACACTTCCCAGCCCCTGTGTCACTCAGTACACGCAGAGCCACGTGGAACTCATGCTGGCCAGCCACATGGCTTGTGTGTGTCCCTCCAGCCAGCTGTGGTGCCATACCAGCGGTGCTCTTGCCCCTCCACACCAGTTTGACAGCTGGATTTGAAGGGCAGCCTCCAACAACAGGAGTGTGCCAGTCTCTTAGCAGTCCTTCAAGAGTTAATTGTTCCCTGTGCCCTAGGCGTGTGGCCATGTTTTCTCCACAGTGGAAGCTGTGTTTCCATATGTCCCTATCTCCCATGGCTGGCACCTCAGCGTGGGCATCTGTGCTGCTCTGCATGCCTGTGCCCTTGCGAAGACTCCTCTGAACTCGTGTTGGGCAGCTCCTGCAGTGCCCTGTGTGCCTTCTGCACATACCATGGCTGTGTGTGCAGTGGGGAGGGGTGCCCCTAAACTGCCCTGAAAGCAACTACAGAGCTTTACCCACCCAGACAGCGTTATGAACTTTGCTCCAATATAAGGAACTGACTGACTGTCCCCTGTTTCTCAGGGGGTACTGCTGCGGTGCGTGGCTGCACGAACCAGCTGTTGAGTATTCAGAGTCACATCTACCTGTCTGAATGACAGAAATGAAGCATTTGCTGCTTTCTCCTTCATTTAAACCCATAGGAACCTGTAGGGCTCATCCTCCTCGTGCACCAAGGTATCCACGTGTGCCACTTACCAATGGGGGCTTCTTCACCAGCAATGTCTGAGCAAATCTCTTAATAACAGAGGGACTACACAGATTACTGTGATCATAATTTGGCCAACATAGCCTTTAATACTAATGGTGATGTTGGAGATGGAAAGCCCAGCTTGACTCTCGGATCCCTGCTGAAAAGTAATAAAATAAAGAGGAACAAAATCTGTGCATGCATTTGCTACCAAACCTTTGAAAAACACAAAAGTGGAACCCTGCCAATGCTATTGCTGGCAATTTCTCATAGTGGAGCCTCATTTTGAGTTAGGATTAGAAGTGAAAGTGCATTTTTTTTCTCTGACATTGGTATCATGTTGATGTGTACAAATGGAGGGCTTACAGTTATTTGACATTTGTTGTATTGTAATTATTGTGTGCCACTCTTACACCTTCAGAGTATTTTTTTAATATCTTCTGATAGTACAGTAATTAGAAAATAACTTCAGCTATCATAAGAAAAAGGTGTCTATTTTATTAACACAAAGAGCAGACAAAGGAAGCACTTCAATGGGAGTGCTCTTAAAAATGGAGCTGTGTTTCTTGTTGCTTTGTTGAGAGCACGGATGAAGGCAGGCTGGCTTTATGGAGTCCTTTGTTCATCCCTGGGCAGTGCAGAACTCACAGCTAAATTCTATTGTCAGAAAATTCTATGATGGTAGCTGAGAATGATATAATATCTTTCATATTCATTTCAACAACAAGAAAAAAATTTCCTAACCCATGGCTTGGGTTTTGAATATCAAGAAAGAGACTTCAGTACCAAGAAATGAGCCTGCAGTACTAAGCATACAGAAAAAGCTGCTAAAATTTTTTAAACATAAGAAGAGCCACTTGATATAACCAGTAGCAAATAAAAACGGAATGTAAATGGAATTTTAAATTATTTATTTTACTCTCTCTCCTTTTTTCATGTTAATATATCCTTGGCTCTAGTTCAGAATGACATGCTAATTATGAATGTAAGAAAACCTAACTTTTTATTGTGCTAATTAAACTGTGTGTCACATAGACATTTGGGGAGATTTTCCCATGCTTTCTAGTGTGAATGGAAGGAAAGAGCAGAGGTGCTCACTTAAAACTGGATTTTTTTTTTTTTCTAGTACCTTGCAAAAAGGCATCATTGTATTTTGATTGATCCATGCTTGGTCCACCTCGGATGTTTCCATGGAAACAGAATTTTTTTCCTTGATGGAAATTGTTAGGCTCAGGAAAGCTCCTCACTGCACAAAACCACTTGAGCTCCTGAAGAACTACTTGTTGGAAATTTAATGTGCATAAACAAAACTCCCAAATTCCTCCTTAGTGTTATTGTTGTCAATGCTAATACAGAACTGTTTTCTTAATGATACACAGTGGTGTCTTTTCACTCCACAAGAAAATAGAGTGAGAGTAGTATTAGTTCTGCTGCAAGAGAGCACTTTTCCAGGTCCAGAAATAATCAGCCTGCAAACCTTCCAAAATTAAATTTTAAGAGTTCTGGTGTGTGTATATTATTTAGTTCTGGATCCAAATATTTTGGCTTAATGGCTGTTAAAATTTAATTAATTTTGTTTTAGTTAATTTTACAGATTGGAAATAATTTAAACATATTATTCCTGTGTGCCTCAATTTTGGATATGGAGTTTTGTTAGGATTTGGTTTGGTTTGGTTTGGTTTTGGGTTTTTTCCTCCCAAAGAAAATACACTCTTTTACTGGATGCTACTGTGATATTTGGAATACCTTTTGAAAATCAACCAACAGAGGGAGTATTTGTGTATTATTATTAATTTAACCGAATGGTTGGAAACATTACTCTCATTTTCCCCATCATTTCCGGACAGCATATTTATTGTGTAAAATTATAGGATTTCTCGACCATTAAAATTTCTTGGTTTGGAGTGTTTTAGTTTTAAAAAAGGTCAATCTTTAATTTAGCTGACAGTGCAAGTAGCTATTTTAAATTGATTGTCAGGTTTATATTTTTTTGTTTCATCTTTGTTCATCATGGCAAGGAATCTGCCAAATGGAAAAAGGAAAATCACTTTGAGAGCAACCACATTTTTCAACTTCTTCCAGAGACATACTGAAAGCAGAAATTATGTGTCAACTAGAGAAGAAAAAGCAGAAGCCTCAGTATTTCTTGGTACCTCTTTTACATGCTCACTCCTAGAATGTGAATAAAAAGGATGATGATGATGTGTACAGTATTAGAATGTGGATGAAGATGATGATATTAATAATAATGTTTTGCACCCTGTATTTTCCCAAAATCTTTCCTCTTCACCTTTTGGGGCACTGTTACTTTGAGCCACTCTCACTGCACTGTATAATACTTCTCTATTGTCCTCACAAGGAGTGAAGCAATTGCTGCTCTTTGCAGTGTCTCAGCAGATCAGAGCCAGGAACCCAGCTGAATGACATGGGAGCCTGTGCAACACTTTCAAACTATGAAATAACTGGGAGACACCAGGACCTGGCTGTAGAAACTAGAGAGAGACTTGATGCAGCATCAGGGCTGAGCATCCCTCTTGGCTGGGAAAGGTGACACTGCCCAAAATGGTCCTGCAGTCAGGGTCTGGTGGTGACATACCACTAGGCTGACTTTGGAGAACTGTGCTGCACAAAGACCAGGGTTTCTCCGAAGACAGTAACTCTCCTTTATAGGTGGGGCTGCTTTAATGAGTGCTCATTTTGAACCTCAAGGGAATCATGTGTTAGATACTTGGAGTTAGTAAGGTCTTCTAGTTAGGAAGATTTCTTTTTCCCTTCATACTGCTTTCCCTGCTGATTAAATTAGGATGTAACTCTTTGCCTCAGCCCTGAGAATGAACAACCACAGGAACTTGCAGTGTCTCTATCTCTTGAGGACAGGAAGACACAGAACTATTTTAATGCCATTAACAGCACCTTATAATTAAGTGGAGAGCCGCACAGTCTGCAGCACCACCGTGTGCAGCAGAGGGAGAACCCTATTTATACGCCAGCAGGCTATTCTGGGAGTGCTAACACTGGGAGTGAGCAGCTGTGAGAAAAACAGAGAATAAGTGCTAGTACACTCTGAAATGGAAATCATAGCAAAGCGCCATATGTGTTGACTAAGTAGTCCCGCCAGCGCCCTCGTTTCAGTGCTCTGAAGTGATAGCTTCCAACTTGCTTGACGAATTTTCACAAAATTGCTATTCCAAGCAGCAGTCTCCAGAAATGTAGCCATTCCATTTATACAGCACATGGCATAACACGGGTCTGCAAACTTCAGTCTCGAACACTGCTGGAAGACCAGACAAGAACTGAAATATTTGCCTTCCTCGTTGCAGACCTCATTAGCCCACGTACATATCATCCCCTGGGAATGCAGTTTCCTGATCCTGAGGTTCTCCTGTGAGCACCACGCAGATGGATTCCTGTGTGCAGGACTCACGCATTCCAATGTTTACCTTCACCTCTTAAAGCTTTAAAACAAATATGAGAACAGAATATTAATTCCCTTGGCAAGGCTGCTTTTCTA
This sequence comes from Corvus kubaryi, assembly GCF_017639235.1. Classification (NCBI taxonomy): domain Eukaryota; kingdom Metazoa; phylum Chordata; class Aves; order Passeriformes; family Corvidae; genus Corvus; species Corvus kubaryi. The sequence goes on along the minus strand of NW_024582061.1, from coordinate 7,605,280 downwards.
CATGGTTTGGTTATTTGCCTACCGTGACACTGGTTACTCGGAATAGTTTACTTTCAATTTTGTTCTCAGGCTCTTTAAAGATTTGAGATCGTGTGAGACCATGTTTGTGCAAGGGGAGTAACTTGTGCCAAGCTGTGGCACATGTATGCAGCCAGGGTCAAGCCAGAACTTGTGATAGTGGGGACCTGGCGTGGATTTCCTAAAATTTGTGAAAAGCCAGTCTATTAAAAGCAGTCAGGGCTCTGTTATAGCCTCATCTCTCAAATCCCTCTGCACTTAACATTGTAAAGCATCAAAAATCCAGTGGTTCTTGAACACTCTGGCTCCATCACAGGTGTTAAGCCTTTCACAGGTGTTAAGCCCTTCTCAGCATGGCAGCTCCAGGCACCAGCTTGGAGTCACTTACTGCAGTCCTGGATGTAACTGCAGCCACGTGTCCATCCCAGCATGGCCTTCCAGACCCAGAGGTCTGTGCCACAGCCGTGGCCCCAATTCTGTTCCCTCCTTCCTCCCAGCTGCAAGTCCTTGTGGAATTCCTCCTCAGACCAGGCATTACTCCCAGGACATCTAAGTTCTATGTCGTTGCTGCATGTGTGTTGCTCTGCTGGCACACCTGGTGGTGTCTTAAAAATGCCACCATGTTTTCTGGTATTTCCCATCAGGAAAATCATGCTCCCTAGCCAAAAAGCCTGGGATCACATGGACATTCTCACTACCTGCATGCTCAAGACCCGGAGTGACCTAGGCCAGGTAGTGTTTGACAGCTTCAGTGTTTCCCACCTGAAATCTTCTTTAATTTTCATTTTCTATCTCAGATTTGTGTACTTGTGCATAACAGCAACTTGTGCATCTAATATCTGAGGTTTTCTTAGTAACTCTTTTAATTAACCCTGGCAGTTTTGCAGTTTATTAGCACCTCAAAAAGTTTATGCATTTGTCTTGTGGGAAACATCAGGTAGGTGCCTGAGGAACTCACTCTGCCAATTTATTATTCCAGATTATTTGAAAGAAAGTAAAAGCAAAATGTTGTTTGGTTGCAGAATAAGGTGTGAGTCAAAACCAGAGTCTCAGCAAATCTGAGATTTATATAGAGAGATACAACTCTGTGTATCTCACTGAAAATCTGGAGGATGCAAGTACACAGTAAAATATGTAACAAATCTGAGGATTTAACAGATCTGTGAGCAAACCAAGAGCTTTCCAATTCTGTAATCACTGTAGGCATCCAACTCCCACTGACTGTCGAGGTTGTGTGTCTTACTACGACTCTTTAAAGGTCATGCTTAAAGATTAAACACAAGAGGTTTCTTGCTGGTGTTGATGAACAGGAATAATTTGCTATCATGATTCAACAGCAGCTGTGCATGAGAAGATTGTCAGTGGGAAGGTGTTCTGGATTAAGTTAAACACAGGCTTCAGGGCCACAATTTTGTAGGACTCCACAGCTGCTGCTTTCATCTTAATTGACTTCTTATTTGGGATTGTCCTCATACAGCTGTAAACTCAGAGATGGTGGGACTCCAAGGTGAAAAGGAGGGCATTGAAACCAACTCCTGACCAAAATTCCTCTCATGACTCAGATTCCTCTCATCCTGCCTCGGGCGAAGGACGCTGATGCGAGAGCAGCAGTTCCCATGAAGGAGCACAGTTCAGAGAACAGAATTTTAGGCACATGCATGCAGTTGTGTGGTTAATCATGAATGAGCGGAGCGTGTTTTGGAAATGTTGCATAATGTAATCACTGGCTTCTGAGCTGCAAACTCCTCAGGGAAATGACTGTTGTATGAATGTGCGTGTTAAACCATACAGCCACTGTATATAATGTTGTGCTCAGGCAAAAAATAGGTCAGTCAGTAATTTGACCTAAGTTCTTCTTATGGGTCATCAAATTAGTCAGAACCATATCTGCTGAACTTTAAAGTGGAGTTATTTTAGGGCCCATGGGATTTGAAGGTTCTGAGTCAAGGGAACAAGCTCCATAACTTTTTTATTGACAACAGTTAAATATCCTTTCCTGGCACCTTTAAATGCAGTAATACTTTTGCATGCCTAAAATTCAAGAAATCTAAGTAGTCATTAGTTTTTCTAAACACTTGTCCTTTGAAAACTGGCTGCTTAAAGCTAAGCACAAAAATGGCTTCAAATAGAATAACTGAGGCCAGGAGTGATGTTTGGAACCATCATTCTTCAAAAACTGTTGCCATGCTAGGGGAAGGGTAATAGCTGAGAGAACTTTTGGTAATGGTGCTTGAAAATAGAGTGTGTGTGAAGAAAAGAGACATTGCAACAACAACAACAACAAATTAAACATAATACACATAATGTATCAGGTGGCCTTTGATCTGCTTCATTCCAAACTTTCTTGAGAGTTGTTCTTTTTCATATTCAGACTTTTTGACCTTGTTTTGCCACATGGGTTTAAGTGTTAGTACAGACACCTGGGAAGGTTCCAGCAGTTCACAGGTCCAGAGCCTTGTTTTATGTCCCTTAACCATCTCACGCATGGTTACTTTGGCAGTTTCTCATGCCTTGCAAACTGTGCTGTGCTCAAGGTCTTTCACAGGCTAAGGACAACCTGGGGGAATACCTAATGAGCATTAATGGGCCTAACGACCCCATTGACCAGCCTCACCTGGACCCTCCAACCACACCATGGCCTGGGGGTCAGCTCAGTTTGGCCTGGAGCTGCTGCTCCTTTCCTGAGTTTCTGTGGGGCTGTGCTCTCCTGCTACCCCTCCTAGGTGGCTCCTGGCTCATCCTTTGCTGAGTTGTCGACTGTAAATGGACACTGTTACCAGTCCTCCATGTTCAGCATTGTAGGTCTCTGCCTCTTGGGGAGGCCTTGGATGGTGGGATGTGATCTTCTCCTGCTTAATGCCTGTTGTGAGGAACGGCCCATGTCTTTCTGGTGGTGAGGCTGATTCCCAATCCAGTTTCCTCCAGGATGATGATGAGGTTGTTGTTCCCGGGACGTAGGTCAGTGACTATTTTTATACCCTGCACCTGAAAAATTTTAAGGCAATATTGTCTATTCTAACTTCCAACCCATATATTTTTTTTTATGCTCGTTCTCATTTAACATAACTTGTGTATTTTACTGTATTTTGCTATTATTTGTGAGGCAGCAAATTTGCTGACATGAAAATTTTCATCCAGTTGTGACAGACATTAAATAGGTTAGCTCTGTACCATCTGAAAGACCTTAAATTGAGGGGTTTAATTCATTTTAAGTAAAGCTTATTTGATGTTTTGCAGCCCTAAAATTGCAGACTTCATAACTGTACTCTATGTTTATCTTTAGTTTCAAAAAATATTGTAATTTAACTCAAATTCCAGGTTTTATTTTGCTTCTCATTAAGCTGGAAAACGTTATTGTGTGCCTGTAATTGGGAGTCTTTGATCTCAAGACAGCCACAAGCCACATGATGGCAAATAGTCTTTCATGCGAAGCATTCCTGTTTGCACTTGACAAAAAACCTCAACCAAAAAACAACAACAAAAAAAAGGCCCGAAAATAATCACCTTTTTTTATAGAAGGCAGCCACAAAATAAAGGAGGGGTTGCCAGAGGCTCTTGGCAGGACCAAGCAAACCTTTGTAGCCTGCATAACTTCCTTGACTGAAGGTACGGTGCTCAGGTAGATGGTTTTGTAGCCTTGAGATGTGTCCACAAAATGTTCTGCAAACCTGGGCTTGTTCAGGGCTCCAGGACAGAGCCAGCTCTGGAGTGAAATTGCTGTATCCTGCTGGATGTGCTACTTGCTGGAGATGCAAGGGTCTGTCTCAGGGCCCATCTGGTGAACTGAAATGCTCTTTTTGCATGGTTTTGTTTTGGTGGGTTTGTGAGATAAAGAAAAGCTTTCTGCTGAGAAAAAACTATCATCCCTATGGAGATCTGGTGAAAGAAGCCTCCTGACAAAAGGTGTAAGTCTGCTTCATGGTATGTCCGCACATCTTGTGGGCTGTTCTGTTGGAGCACTTTCAAGCCACACAAAGCGTGGGCTTCTCAGCTGTCCTATGAACTGGAGATGAATTTTTTGTGTGCATCAGCCTTAGCCTGCAATGTACTTAGTACCCCTTGAAACGATGTGTGTGGTAGGTCTTGTTGGTACTGTGAGGGAAAGGGGTGCCCCAAGGGCTGATGGGGCACTCTCATGGTGGGGGAGAGAGGAGCACACCCAAAAGCTGGTGTAGGATGAGCTCACTGCAGAAAGTTTAGCTGCTAACAGCGACAAAGTGTGATTGTATGTGAACTGTGATGTTTCAAGGGCATATGTTTTCCCTCTTCCTTTGTGGTTCATCATGGGCTTGGCAAGAGGCAGACCTTCCAGCTGAAGGCTGTTTTCCAATCTAACTTCTGGTACCTCCTCCAAGGCCTAAGAGCCCTAGGGCAATTCACATTAAAGGTCACTAAATTTTTGCTCAATAGGAATTTTTCTTTATGGCCCTGCTCTCTGGGACTGCTGAAGTAGGGAAGAAGCAGAGCAAAATCTCTCCAAATCTCTGATTCGGACATCCAGTATTTACCAACTTTGCTCAGATGTGACAAGTGGTTTGGTTTCTTGAACTAAAGGAGCCCTTTCTAAATGAAGCAGTTTCCATAACAGCTAAAAATCCTTTTGTATTTGGTTGTGATCGTTTTTTTTCAAGTAAAGAAAAGTTGATTGAATTTGTCACATTACCTGTATACTCTGGCATCAATAGAACGTTGCTGAGCTATTAAAACGTGGTGTGGTAAGAGCCCAGGCATGGCCTGGCTGGCACTGACTTTGGTGGCAGCAGCACAAGCAGCCCTGTTGCTCCACCTGTGTTCTGTCCCTTGTCTGTTTGGGAATCTTGGCCAGTGCAGGGCATGAGCTGGAAGAAAAGCACTGGTGCTACTGAGGAACAGTGTGTGCAGGAAAATGAGTATGCTGGAATTGCTGAATCTGATATTGCCCCAAAAAGGAAATCAGCAGTCAAGCTACAGCCCCAACCCATGTATGCAAGGAGGGTTTAGCTATGGTGGTGGAGTGGTCAGAACCATTTATCCTGCAGCAGGTAAAGAGTGTTTATGCTCTTGCCTCTGTTAACACAGAGAGATGCAGAAATTCTCCCACTGCTGAAGGCTGAGGAAATTATTTTGCTGGCTGATGAAGAGGTTTGTGCTCCAATTCCAGTGGTAAGTCCCTGGGAAAATCAGTAACTTCATCTTAGACCTATTTGCTTCCACCACACTTGGACTGAATATATTTCAGGGACATTTAAGAATATTTGTGTTCTATAAAATGGCACAAGTAATGGATTTTCTGGAGGTATAATACATTGGTGTGGAAATACTTACAGCTTTTTACCGGCTAGGCTCGTAGCCCAATGCCTTAGAAAGCCTCGGGCAGCCTAGAGAGGTAGCACGGGCAATCTGGCATTTCAGTAGCTCTAAAAGCGGCAAATAGTAGCGGCAAAGCTGATACCACCAGCAGAAGCAAAGAGGGAGAAATATAGCCTTTGGTTTGCCTAATTCCTGCAATTAGAAGCTTTCAAACAGAGACAAACACACAGATGTTCACAGAAGGATTGCACAGCTAAAGAGCGCGGGCCCCCTCGCGGGTCCTTCTTTTATTCGGAGAAGGGGAAAGGGGAGGACGGGGGGCGGACCCGGGGTGACCGGCCAATCAGACGCTGCTAAAGAGTTTGAGTTACATTTGGTTTTGCCCATGCTGGGAACCAAGGAGTTCAGGGCACATGGCAGAGGCAAGTCCTGGCTTGTCTCGGGGAGGGGGAAGGGAAGCTCAGAACAGGCAGCAACACATTGGTTTGAGGCTTTCAGTAGCTCACATGCCTTAGGACATTCTCCTACATAAAACATGCATAAAATAAAAGCTGGTGTAATTCATTTCCCTCATCTTACCAAGAGTGTGAAACCACAGTCATCCAAAATGCAAAGTATTTGTTATGGCATGCACTCTTCCCACTTTGTCCTGTGATTTAGATCTCCATTCTTTCTAACTGTAATAACCATCCATCACTCTGAGTTATTTCTTGTTAATGATGTGTTTGTTTCTTTGATTAAAGGGTTTAATGTCAATATATGTTACAGTCACTGTTTATCTCAGACTTCTTAATCACCATAACAGCCACCACAATGTCTGGTCAAGTAAGCCCCATTTTGACCTTTTTGTTTTCCCCTGAGGGAATGTATTTTCAATTAAATCGTGCTTTTAAAATGTTGGACTATATTAATGTGGCTTATCATTCTCCCAGCATAAAATAGTTTCTAGCAGTCCTCAGATAACCAGTTTGCCATCTCTTCTTCCTTCAGCCTAAAGCAGAGTTTTCAACACCAGTTTGTTCTTGATAATGTCACTGGACATGAGGCTAAAGGCAGGGAAGTAGGGCATTTGTCAGTGTAGTGTGCAAGTCTCCCAAAACAAAGATTCTGAAACTTGAAAGCAGCTCTCGTGTTCATTTTATGGTCTCCCTGCACCTCCCAAATTCAGATCTGCTCTGGCACTGCAGGGCTGACCCTCTGAAAAAAGTCACAGTTATCTGCTTTTAGACTCGAGCTTGTCTACAGGGAAAAATAGTGCTGCTTAAAATCACCGGCTATCCAGCAATGTGTGTACGTGATCTGCATTTCCTGTTCTTGCACATAACTATTGAGGGCATCAAGGGAAATTCTTTTTCATGGTAAGCTGAGGTTGGTGGCACTTCTGGGTTCCTTACTGAACAATTGTAGCAATATCTCCATGGCCAGCATCGGGTATAATCTGGGAGTCAGCAGCTTTTTATAAGTGGGACCAGGACAGAGAGAATGATTGGATTTTTAGACATGTCTAAAGCTAATTTAACCTGAAACTTGCTTGGGTATTTGTAGCAGCCCGTTCATCACAATCTGTAATGCTGACCAAAGGTGACAGATCAACATCTGGGATACTGGTGGTGATATCCCCAATTTTTGTGGTTAAATTGCTTTTAGTGCCTGACTTGCTAGCATAAAAGTAACTTGGACAGGTGAAAGTGAAATGGTCATGGTTACTGAGATCTACTTATATAACATGGAAAAAATTCTCTTCCACGATTCACTTATGAAATTTGCTTTAAATGTACTTGTTCCAGGGTTAGCTGCATGCTCCAGTGTACAACTGCTGATGATGGATGGAAAAAGCCAGGGTATTTTAAACTGTTACCATTTTGCCTACAGGTCTGCTCAGTCAGGGTACATGCATAAAGACAAAGGTAAAGAGGGCCCATGTTCCATACAACAAAGTGTCTGGACCTCATGTTCCTAGCAGAACTGGCCAGCATTTGATAATCCGTAATTCAGAAATCAAACTGTTTGTGCATTTAATAGATAGCAAAGCACTGAGTAATTTGCTTCTTGCTACTTTTTATTTGCTCTATATAGGAATCATCTTTGCAAGAGTGGGCTTGCAAGGATTGTTTCCCCCTCCCTTAGTTATCAGGGGATGGCATAGCAGGTATAAAGGGGTGCAACGGTGCATCGCCCTGCTTGGAGGGGCTGGAGACTTCTCTTTGGCAGAGAGGCAAGAGTATCTCTAGTTGTCCTTTCCAGGCAGCAAGCTCTTCTCCCTGTGCAGTTTTCTGCATCACATGCAGGTGGGTCAGTTATTCAGTGAGCATTTATCTCTAAATAGTAATACGAGAGGTGTCTTTACTCTCTCTCTCTAACTTTACTATTTTTTACTTTTTCCTGAAAGTATTGTGCAGGAAAAAGCATCTGCACATTTCTGTCCTGTCTCCTCAGCACTTGGCACCTCTAGAGTCCTGCCCTCTCCAGATCCCATCCTGACTCTGCAAAGTTGTCTGCACTACAGCCCCTCACTCCTTCCCTGCCATGGTAATTTTTCATTCTTATAGCAACCTTCACTTAATTTCAGCTGGCCTAGGTTAGACATTGTTGGTGGAAAGTCAAACTTTAAAAAAAATTACAAAATTGTTGCTCTCTTTTTAGCAAAGGCTCAGTAAATCCTGTCAGTTTTCCTCTGTCTCCAGTTCAAATAATTCAGCCTTCGTTTGCCATCCTCACCCAATAAAATACTGCAGGGTCTTGAGTTTTCCTGGGTGTCTTCTCTACAAAAAGTCAGAGGATTGTGAGCCTGTGAATCACCCAGGCAGTTTGGAACACCATTCATAAGTGGCATCTCCAGAGAGATGCTAGGAGCAGCCTGTTTCCCTGGGATCATTCAGAGGTGTTCTCCCAGCTCTTTCCTCAAATTTTGTGGTGTACCCTTCTTTGAACAAGACTTTGGGGTCACAGTGATCATGTTTTACGTCTGCACAGCTCCAGGAGAAGCGATACTGCAGTGCTTCCCATCTGTGCTCCTTCGTGTCCCCTCTTCCTTTCCCCACTGGGAGGGGACCCAGCCCATGCACTGAAGAGCTGGTCTGCTTCCTTGCTCCCAGTCATACTGGGATGAGTCCTAGCTGCCATTGGCATCTAAGTGATACTACTCCCTGCAATGGTTACTGCTCCTCCCACGCAGCTGCTTGAAAAAAAAACCCAAAAAATACCTATTGTAGGTAAGGGAAGGCTTAAATCCCCTTGGCCTCTATCCAGCCAGTGCTCATTTACAGCTCAGCCCATTTGCCAGGGACAGTGTGTCTAAATTCTGATTAAGCTTTCCAGAGACCTCTCTGTCTCTGGACTCAGTTTAGGTATGAGAACTCCTGCTGAGTACTGTCATCTACATGGCAATCACCGTGTCCATGAGAACGTCCTTCAATTGATACAAGTGGGATCTCAACTTTTGATTTGTGGTGGGTGTTTTTGGCATGGGTGTGTGTTGTGGCTGGTTGGTTATTTGGTTTGGTTGTTTCAGTTTGAGTTTTTTTGTGGTTTTGTTTGGTTGGTTTATGTTGGGGTTTGGGGGTATTCGGTTCGTTTGGTTTTTATTTTTTGTTTGTTTGGAGTTTTGGGAGGGGTTGATTGGGTTTTTTTGTTTGTTTTGGGGGTTTTTTGGGGTTTTTTTAAGTGTAGGTTTTTTGTTACACCTTAAATATTGATATTTATTGATTATAAGTAGATGAGTTCTTTGAAATTAGAACGGACCTAGCAACAACTTTATGTTCACTGTTAAAGTTGCCCAGGAGCAGCTCTTACTATACGGTCCATGCTCACCAGAGCTCTAGAAGTCTGGGTAAATTATGCCTGAATCTATTTTACTTACACTAAACATGAATGTTTCGTGCACAATCAGCAAGGCTGGTGTTGCAGCAGAAACTGAAGCCCTTTGTGACTATATTGTATACATAGACTGTAGATACACTAACCAAAAAAACATGAGAGCCCCTACTGTAATTTTGTTACAATCAGTAACAATTCTTTCCTGCTTTTATGGCATATTGTACTATAAGGCACATGCAGGACATTAAGATGTGCATTTGAAACAGTATCGGTTTTCATTTTTTCCTCTTTCTCCAACTCTTTGTTACCCACCATCAAAATTTTTAATGACTGATCTGTAGAACTTTCTACTTTTTTTACAGTTCTGTAGATAGAAATCAGTAACTAATTTGTGTATATTTGTTGATCTGGCAGGAATTGACATGTTCATATTTCACTATTACTGCGCCCTAGGGTATATCACCGTGTCCCACAGCCATAGGGAGGAGGAGGAGAGAAGATCCAGCAGGCAGCAATTGTGCAGCAAGATTGATTTATTTAATTATTTTACAAACTCTTTTATAGACTTTTTTTCTTCATAGGCTAATTGGACAAGGATCAGCCACCCCGTGGGGTGACTGGCTAAAATCCTAAAACATCCATTGTCAAAATATTTTTCTACTATACCATAAACAAGGCTTTTCAAGGTTGCAGGTGGCTTGGTTGTTTACATACTCTGCTACCTCTTCTGTGAGAGAGAAAAGTCTCTCACAGACTTAGAAAATAGCAAGAAAATCCTTGCTAACAGCATTTTTGTATCCACATTTCACAATTATCAGGACTTCTGTGGTGATGATCAGATCGCTGGCCATGTTCCCTTTGGCACTGCTTTCCAGCTATGAATTCCAAGGGTATTGGATTCACATTTCAGGCTCAGTTCTAAATTCTTGCCTGGTATTTTGCAGAAGCTCAAGACTGGATTAAAAAGTTTCTATGGTCGCTAATAACTAAGCTCTTTGAAGATAATGGCATCCATTGTCCACAATTTCACTTTCACGGGAACCCAAGATGGAATCTGAATTCCTGAGATTTCTGAAAGATCTAATAAAAGCTCCCTTGTTTGCCTAGCTTGGCAAAGATCTGCCGATAATATCATTCCCTTTGCTGAAGCTTCACAGCTTACAGCTACTCTTTGCCTGCAGAAGTTTTAGTAGCATTGCAGAACAAAACCTTGGACAAACCAATTGCTGTTCAGCACAAATCAATTCCAAGGCAACCAGTCACCTTGTCAACAACAGTAAATCTTCTCTGGGTTTACCTTCCAACTTTTTGGACATACTGCAAGATATATTACTGTTGAACCTATTGCTAGGAGTTCCTAATTCCTAAATTATCTGATAGGAAAGAGGCTGCCAAAACTCCATCCCCAAAGGTCCGACTAGCTGTGGAGCTGACTGTGTATTCCCAACAGATGTGTACGTGACACACTTACATGTACACACAGGGTCTCAGGGGTGAACAGAGACAGAAACACTCATTGCTCACGCACGAGGGGATATCTCCTCCAAAATGTAGTGCGTGCTGATTACAGAACAGCTCCTGTTTATATACAGTATTTTACATACATATTCACTGATTTTCCCAGAATAAACACACACATGATCATCATTTCTCTGAAATTATTAATATATTTTCCCACCCCTTTATGCGTGTGTTCTTCTGTCCTGGGGTCTCTTTGGTGGTCCCTGGCTGTTGACCCCAAAGCGATACCTGACTCCCCAGTGAACTGGTGAAAGCTGGCACAACTGTGCTGGTTGCTTTCCAGTTCTTCTTCCTACAGAATGGGCATTGTGTAGTTCCGTAGGCCAGTGGTTTTTGAAGGAAAAGCATTGTGTTAGCTCACCAGGTGCAGACAATTTTTCATCTGGTAACAGTCTCTCCAGCCTTAGGTCTGGATCTCCTGAACCTGCTGTTTGTGGCTCAGAAGCACAGCTGTGGGCACCCTGGCTCCCAGCCCACTTACCCTCCTCTCTGGCTGTCTGGCTTGGTACTCGTCAGAGATCACACACTCACACCCTTGCTTGCTGCAGGTGCACCTATGGTGAAGATGTGATGATGCCAGACAAGATGCCAGCCCTGCTTACATGTGACTGGCCCCCTTTTCCCCCTCTTACCCCTCTATACCAAGCATGTTTTTCTACAAAACATCTTGCATCCTCCCTTCTCCCACATTCAGTTCCTCTGTTAAACATCCTTTTATAAATCCTGTGCAATCCTGGAATGCTCTTCCCCTCTGTCCCATAATGGGTCTTATGCTTCCACAGGTGATATCCCACCCCTGCCTGGTGCAGGGTGTCCTCCTGGTCGCTGTGTTTGAGGGTCCCTTGAAGCAGCCCTGAGAGGACCCGGGACTGGGGCTCTTCTTTCTGCTGTCAGCTTATTGGGGTTTCCTCTGTGCTCCTTTTGTGTTCTTGGAAATGAGCCTTTCACTGCATAGCCTAACACCTAGCACAGCTTAAAGGCTTTGTTAATCGTTGTCACTCGTTGAGATGCCTCCTTGGAGGTACTGAGTTGTGCAGTAACTTCACAGTAATTAGTATGTTCCTCATGACAACAGTATGTGAATTCACCCTAACTATTCTCTTTCTGTTGTAAACTGATTTTAGATTATTTGAGAAAGCGTTTCCTCAGCGGGGGACTTGCTAGCTCAAAGCAGGGGGATTTGCCTGTAGTACTGCAAACTCTGTGGCATAATGTAGTCTCAGCCTTGGTTTGCTGTCATAAGTGATTTTCTGTGGATAACGAAAACAACTTGCTGAAAGGTAAAATATATAAATGGGTAAATGTTGGTTTTGTCTGCTAAAATTTTGAATAATGAATCTTCCTTTCCTGGCTGAAGTGCTGCACTTTGTACTTATATAATTAAGAAACATAACAGAAAAGTTCAGCAGTAATTAGGTAAGTAAAGAAGCAGTTGTTCAGTAAGGGTTGCAATTAAAGCCAAACTAGATACTTTACCTGATTTCACAGCCAGCTTCCCAACTTTGTGGAGAAGAAGCCTGAAGGCAAAGTTTCTCATCTTCTGAGAATGGGATCAGCCATCTGGTAGAACCACAGTCCCTTTACTGGCAAAACCAGGGATTTTTCTGTCCATCTTCATTACTGGAACACTCTGTACTACCCCTCTGCATGGGGCATCTTTTACTTACCCAGCGTTTCATGAGTCCTTTGGATGTTTTTTAAGGTACTTGTTTTTCTTTCAGCAACAGATATGTTCTGCCTCGCAGTATAACACTGTTATCCCGAGTAGAGCCAGGTGACTTCTTGGAAATTTCTTTCTTGTCCTTTGTCAGGATTGTTGCTATCCTGTTAATTCAACAGTGGTATCAAAAAAATGGGTTTTTTGCATATGCTGCAGAGTTTCTGATGGTATTGATCCGTAATATTTTGTCCTCTTCAGATTTTGGCAATGACCAGTGGTTAACTGAGATCAGATCTGAGCTTGTAGGTGGAGAATATTCCTTTATGTCCTGAGGTGACACCAGACTGGCACCAGGATTTGCTGAAGAGATGTGACCCATGGCTCTCCCATCACTGTTAGGAAAGGCATTGACTTGCGTATTATTTTCTCCAGAGCTTCACAGCTATTGTTTATGCTTCAAGTTTGCAATGAGTTTTACATTATTCTGAAATAAATGACTTTGCTGAGATCAGAGAAGTGCTAGCAGATATGCAAGCCAAACCCATATTGTGACATTTGTTTTTTATTTCAGTGGCCATCTGAGAAAAGCCCAAGTTCTACCTAATCATATCAGTAAATCTCTCTGCTTTTTTTTTTTTTAATTTTTTTTTTTTTAATTTAGAGGATGCTACCAGGGATTAAGTGCAAGAAATTGTCCTAGTTGTTGTGTGAAGGAGGACAAATTTTTTTGTGTGTTTTCTGCTTTATACCTTTCAAAACTTTTAGCATTAGACATGTAAAGTATGATTGAGGCTTTTTCCTTCTTGGCAAATAAATAAAGTTTTAAATTAAAATGCAGAACAGCTGGAGTGGACAGCATCTCAGAAAAGATTTCTACAGAATCTGACATCCCACAATAAATTTCTTCAGTCTAATAATTAATAGGTTTATCCTGCAGTCTTTCTTTAAAGCCTGAGAATCACTCTTGTTTGTGCTCTATTTTTGAATAATTTCAGTTGTCTAGGCTCAGGTTTGAAAAGCTTACAAAAACACTTTCTTGGCTGGCTAAGTAAGACTTCAGCTGGCCTCAGTAAGCTCAGTACACCTGAAAAATCTCTCTTTTCATTTAAGCTGTTTCCTACACTGCTCAATTTCTGGTAATCCAAGACCAATGGTACAGAATATACAGGAAATAAATCACAAGAAATCCTGAAAGGGCACTTGAATTTGATACAGAAAAGATATTTTGATAGTATGGGGTAGGTTGCCACACTGCATGCCACAGACACCTTCAACACTTCCAAGTTTGAAAGACAAGTATCCAAAATCTGTATCCATCCTGCAGTGGAAATACAGACTTCTCTTAGGGAATAAAGCAGAAACAATTTTTATATTGATTGCCCTGATCCTGGACTTTACACCATTTAGCTACCAAAAACCAGTAGCTTCTGCAATGACTTCTACTGATGAAGGTAAAATTGCCTTTTAATAATGAATAGTACAACATAACTTCATGCAGGAGATTGCAAAGTGGGTGAGACAGCCCTCCTCCCCATGCTGACAGACTGACATTCTTCCTGTAATTCTGGTGGGCCAGATGTCCAGAAAAATAACTCTGATGCTGTGAAGGTGGAGGTACTAGTGTGGGTGGTGGTTGACCTGTTTTTCCCTTTCATTGAGAAGAGACACAAGCACACTCAGGATGGAACCCGTCAGAGAATTTATTTTCTCATATTATCTCTGTGTAAAGTGGAGCTACAGGCCAAAGCATGAAGGAGCCTGATAACAGAGTGAGGTGCCCTTAAGAGATGCCAAGGCCATGGTTATACACTTGGTCTCCTTAGACAAACATCCCACTGTGCTGTTGTCTGTATGTGATGTTCTCAGCCAGTGAGAGCCTGTTGAGGTTGGGCCTTCAGGTTATGCTGACCCTGAGCCTAGTTGTTCCTAGTCCCAGGTAGTGTTTGCTGTCCTAAGCAAGTCATGCAGCATGTTAGTGCCTTACATTTCCTATGTGACTCTGAAGACTGATGCAACTCTTGCTCTTTACCCCCTAAATGGCCATTTCTAAGGTTTGTTGTGCTGCATTAATTGCCAACATCTTTCTGTACTGTGGAGTACTGCTGCTCTTATTTTCCACCGTGAATCATGCTCGAAGTATCTCCCTTCGAGGGAGTCAGTAGAGGGCTTCCCGCACAGACTTGTCTTGGCAGTGTCAAGAATCTGATGTCTTAATTTCTGCTCAAAAAAAAAAAAAAAAAAAAATCATGAAGGGAAGCTGCCAATGAAGAAAGAAAATAAAAACTGAAAGAAGTACATTTATTTCCACGTCTGGAAGCTGCTCTGTGAGCATGCAGAGGTTAGCCATGACTGCTGGCAACTTGACCCCAACCTTTCCAGAGGGTCATCACTGTGGTTTGTAGTAGGTCATGTGAGAAATTTCTCTCTTAGTCCGGACTTGCAGGACACTTTCCACATCTGTGATCTCAAGCTGGTGAAAATGTGCTGGTAAAATTGTGGAGAGAGATGAATCTTCTCAGTGGGTAGCCCTCTATGCACAGAGACATCAAATGAGTCAGTAGAGTGCTAAAAATAGCCAATGGTGATGTCTGAAGATCTTGGAAAGTAGGTCACGATGCTCACATATAAAAATTACGGATGCTACTGACAAGGATCAAGGGAAGCTTCACAGATGCTAAAGTACAGGGAAGAGTGTGTAGCAGATCATAGCGTTTTATCCAATAATTCTTGTGTGCAGCAAAGGTGGGTCACATGTGGACTTAACCTTAAGCATGTTCTGAAGTATTTTGTCAGAAGAACTCTGGCTTCTTTTCAACAGTGTGGGTTTTTCCTCTCTCCTCTTTTCCTGGAGCAGAAACAGGGAGAAGTAGAAACAATCTCATGGTAGTTCTTAATTATTTAGCACAGAGGAATGTGGGACAATGAAGAGAAGTGAAATTTTTGTTGAAGTGAACTGTTCAGGTCACAGTCTCTCTTATCTCCCTTGTGCTTAATTGTCTAGATGTCTGGATTTGTGTCTTGTGGAATTGGCATGGCCCTTTTGGGGGAAATGTATTAGCAGAGATAAGGTAAAACCAGAAAAAAATCTTTTTAAGATATCTCACTTGATTAATCTACTTTCTGTCTAAAAGATGATAAATTGAAAGACAAATCAGTTTAGGGTGGTGATGTACATATAGTAATTTCCTGTGTCTGCTCTTGGTCTTCATCATTGCCTGTGACAAGAGGAGCCCAAAAAGTGATTTTTGGATGTTTTACTTACAACTCATTTAACATGAGTTGCTGGCTGTTTGGGTTACTAATCCATTTGCATAAATAGATGAGAAATTGCATCTCATTGTAGGAAAGGTTAAAACCTCCCCATAAATGTAGTTTTCCCTGGTAAAAGGCAATCTAAGAAAAAAACCCCAAAACAACGAAAATAAAGATAATATTAAGTAAACATCAAGTAAAAAATCAGAACCAGGTGAAGATAGTTGGATGATGTGCAATATAAAGGACATTTTGCATATAACATAACAGTGTGAATAAATCTATCAGAAAGCCACAACAGAAAGTAAATACATCTATTTTCCATACTCTTTTTTCTAAAAGAAACATGTTTTAATGAATAATTGAAACCTGGTTCTTTAGGGTTTGTCCATGAAGGGAGACAATACTTCAGAAACATTCAGTCCTTTATTTAATAACCAAGACAATTCAGGTTAAGATTCAGGAAAATAGCTCACCAGTAATGAAATACTTAAATAACTTAGGAACAAAGGGCTCAGTCCTGTATTGGCTTAGCTTTAAAATGTGTGTAAAGCCATTGGGATCATCACCTTAAATAAAACCACTGGGGAGAACCTAAAATGAAAAGAAAAGCAGTGTAAGCTCATAAAAATAGAGCAAATGGACAGAAGAAGAGAGCATACAAGTTTGTCAAATTGAGCAGGAAGAAAATCAACTTTTAAATAATGTGAATGAGCTAATGGATAAGGCAGAATTATTGGTTAGAAAAAAAAGCTTTACTAAAGAGCTCACCCCCATAAAATGACATATCTGAGCACTCTCTATCATTGATGGACACAGAACAAGTATATAATTATAATTACTGCAATTCAAGAGAAACTATCACCAGGTAAAACTGCTTCCAGAAACATAGGAGGTAGAAAGGAAACAGTAATGTGCAAATCCTGTTTAGACACTGTTGGTATATGACCATATGTCCATATTTAAAATGAAAGTACCTGTGTACCCATAATCATATTCTCTTTTTGGGAGCTTATAAAGTATCTATGAAATTTTTTCTTTATTTTGCTTATTTTTATGTTTGTTCTAAGCCAGCCTTTGAGATGATTGAGTTTCACATGAAATGTGAGTATATGTTTGATCTTAGAACCAAGCTGGATGAATAAGCATTTGTACATACTTGTGTATGTCAATTTTAATCAAGCATATCTGAGTTGCTTCAAGTGTTCTTTCTTTCATCAGTTCCTCAGTATTCAGAGGTGTACCTGTCAATGATTTAAAATCTATTTAATCACTTTTTTGATAGAAACATGACAGCGAAATCAGACTTACAGGATGGAGTTTGGGTTTGTGCACTAGTATGTAGTGTGAGGTGGTTAATTGTGGCTGCAGAATACACAATTTTATTTGCGTTTATTTAGAGACATCTCTATCTGAGGAGAATAGCAAGTTTGATATGAGAATTGTACTCAAGGTCCATGCTATATTCTGACAGTATCACTATAGGTTTAAATTAGCATGTTGTCTCTTGTCTAGTATTTAGCTCAGGTTTTTTTACCACCTTGGAGTCCTTAGCTATTGTTTTAAGGAAAGAGTAAATTATGGAAAAAGAGGAAATGAGCTCTGTCTGATCACTCAACACTAAACAGTTGTGTGGCTGGTAAAGAATAGTATGTCTTTCACCCTTTTGTGGTTTATTCTGATGAGCGGGAAAGACTCCACTACTGGAATAAGTAGTAAAGTAGGTATGTTTATTCCAGCGCTGGCACGCATGGGCCATACTTCCTCCAAAGCCATGCGTGCCCACAGCTGCATTCAGCTTGGTATTTATCGGGTTACAAGTTCCATAGTCATTGAGTTTCCCAATACACCTATACATATTCATTACCTGGCCCCGCCCAGCCTCGCTTCCTATTACAATGAGCCCAAAAGTCATTGACATCCGCGTTGCTCGTGCGCAGTGTTGTCTGGTGGTCGTGGGCAGGGGTCTCCAAGGTGAAATAAGAGTCTTCCTTAGATGAAGGGTCTTCCTTATCCTGAACTTTTCACCTTTCCTCCCTGTGCATGGTCTTTATGCCCCTGGCCTAAGTCCAAACTTCAAGACTGGTTTGAGCTAGTTTTAGGTTAAAAACCGTATCTTTGGTCAGGATTCCTTCGCGTTATCAGTAGTCTCTTATCTTCTCATCCTGCTTTGGTAGGCACAGTAAGTGCTGGGTAAGCAGTATGCATTGCTTCTAACAAACCAATTCTTAGTAAATCATTTAACCTCTGCTTCTCCATCCCCCGATTCAATTTTTTTCAGGGTGGGGGGTGGTGTTTGTGTGTTCATCAAACTTTATGGATCCCAATCTACAGATTTCAAGGGAGCTGCACATTTCACACGGTCTTAGACTGTGAGGATAAATCAGTGCAAGGAGCAGTATGTCAACCACCAAGCTAATACTTGTCAGAGATTTGAATGCATTTTATGTTGGAAGTGACAGGAGTGCCACAGCTTAAAAACTGCTGTATGACAAAGAGTCATTTCCTATGTGTGGTGATAATCAAATTCTAGCCCCAGATCATGGGAAACAATCTACAAAAAAGGACTAAAATAAAAACTTTTTTTTTGTCAGAGACTAAATCCATAGCATTAAATTCAACATATGAAGTTTGTCCTTGTAAAATGAACAGTAACAACAATGAGAACAACCTGTAGTAAGAAATTAATCACTGAAGGGTTTTCCTCAAGCTTTGTGGTAAAGCATAACTGCCTAAAATTTCCATTGTTTTATGGAACCGTAATGATTGAAAAGTGAGTATAGGGGATTTAGTGAGATTCAGGATGACAACAGATTTTTTTGAGATTTAAAATGTTCAGTGAAAAGCAGTATGTAAAGCTTTATTCGTCATTAAAAAAGTGAATTCAGTTGGAGTGGTCTACTTCGAGCAGCCTTCCTATAGCCCGTTAAGCCATATTTGTGAGATAACACTGAAGTTCTTACAGAAGTGGGAACATGTTTTAATAATAAAAAGTTTATGTTTTATTGCTGAAAGTATTTTAAAATGTAATCCATTACATTAATGAAAATAATTTAGTAATTTGGTATAGAAAAAGTTTGGAATATAGTTTCCAGTGCTGAGGCTAGACTACGTTAAATTTATTTGAAGCAAAAATAATTTATTTGTGTATGTGAAAAGTGAATTTAAAAACTTTCAATCAAACTAACTTTGAGTTCTGAATGTGGAAAGCAAAGTCAGACAAGAACTAACACTGATTGCTGGATGCTATGAGCAGAATTGAGAATAAAAAGTGGTGCTAGAACAGATGCATTCTTTTTGTTAGCAGGGCATTTTTTATATATATTTTAATTAACATAACCAGGGTGTGTGGGGGTGTCTTGGGGTGACTTTATGATGTGTATCCCATATCGCTGCCCTATGCCCAGAAATTAATTCTTGTGCCTTTCTATGCCTTTAAACTGAGACTGAGAGGAGGAAGGAAAAACCCTGAGCAAAACTTTTTCAAAGCAGATTGCAGCTTGTTCAAGGTCACACACAGATAACGACTTTTTTTTTTTTTCCCAGTCAGCTTTTGGCCAGTTTTTTTCAGTTTCTTTTTCTCTGGAGAGAGACTGAGACCTGAACTTTTTTCTTCCCTGGAATTTCGGATTTTCTCTCTTTTCTGCTGGACTGCTTCAATATCAGAACACATCGGGAGGACTTTCCACCGAACACAGAGGGCCTGGCCCTGGGCCACAAGCCCCAGCTCCGAGGAGGCCAAAGGGAGGAGTCTAACTCTTTCCCAAGATTTTTCTCCATAGTGAAATTTCATTATTTAGCATTATTTTCCTTTTCCCCTGTGTTTGTTAAATAAATAGTTTTTATCTCTTTCCTTTTTCCTTCGAGGAAAATTTATTTTTCCTGAACCTGGTGGTGGGAGGGGTGGTTGTGCCTTCTCTCAGAGGATATATTTCTAAATTTGATCAAACCGGAACAGGGGGCCTGTACCAAATATTAATGATCTGGGAAGGGTGAGGGCCAGCAGCTCATGGCCATGGTGACCAGACTTAGCTCAGTGTCTGGGCAGGTGGTGATGCTGAGGCGTCCCATGGATGAGGTGAGAGATGCCTGGGCAGGCAAAGCTCCAGGCTGGGCAGGGGACTTTCCACAGCACAGGTACAGCCTTAGGCAAGGACCAAGGCATAGGGATGAAAGCCCACACTGAGGTTTCTCACAGCGTCTCACAATTTAGCTGTTTCCACTCAGTCTGATCCAAGATTACAGGTGCCTTCTACCAGGGATCGCCTAAGGGAAGAGGTGACAGGGTCTGTTGGCATGGGCCAAGGGCCACCATAGCCTACATGGGGATGTCTGGGTGTGGGGTCATCCAGAAACCAAAAAGCAGGGTTGCACAAGAGGTGTGCTGAGAGCACCTCGATTAGCAGATCATGAAGATCCCAACCCACCCACATGGACATTCCAATTAAGAAAACAAAGGTCAGCCAAAAAAACAGGCCAGTCTGCAGCCATTAAGAGATAGAATGGGAAGATAAAAGAACTGGAGATAAGACACCCCTATAAGGAGAAGGAGAGGTGAGGAAATTATACTGATTGGCAGAGGTGAGACATAGTGAAGAGAGGGAGAATCACAATTGCTATTCCTGAAGGGTACATATATGCAAAAATAATTTGAGAAGAGCCCTGAAGAGGTGGTGAGGATTTGATAACTGTGCACATTGTCCTCCTCCACAGCAAGTAATCATGGCCAGATACCTTGAAGACATGATAGCCTGTTGCTCAAATGCCAAACTTGGGCCTGTGCATCTTAGTCCTTGTAGGTATGACAGTGTCAGTGGGTGAAATCTGTTCTGCTTTGAAATAGACTTGCCCTCTACCTCCTCCAATACAGTCTGGAATTGAGATTTACTACACTGATACCCTTGTGTTGCAGCATTAATCGTGTTCCTTCAGCTGTGTGAATGGAAAAGATGAAGTTTGCAGAGCTTTCAGACAGGATGGGTACTCCGTGTTTGTGCTGGGATTTAACACCAGCCTGGAGCTAAGTCCCACACATCCACCTGCTGACTTCCCCCCACTGTGGAATGAGAATCAGAAAAGCAAGAGTGAGAAAAATAATGGGCTGAGATAAAGAGAGTTTAATAGGTAAAATAAAAGCCATGCACACAAGAAAGCAAAACAAGGAATTCATTCACCACTTCACGTGGGCAGGTAGGTGTTCAGCCACCTCCAGGAAAGCAGGGTTACTCTATCCCAGGCAAAACCAGGACAGTTTGAAAGCATAGCCACTGCCGATTTAGAAAAATCTGCAATTAGTTTTCACTCTGGCATGGCTAGGCCATAAAAGCAAAGAGAGGACAGCAGAAATTTCAGTCTGTGTTAGCCACCCAAGATACATTATGTCTTCAACAGTTGTGGAAGTGATAAATTGACAATTGAGAGGTTCATCTTCAAAATGTTTTGGACAGTGATAAAAAAATTAATGTTAGAAGCTTGTTCCAAGGTAGGTTTTTGGGGATTTTTATTCCCAAGAAGATGTATCAAAAGTATCAATCCATCTGAGCTGGAAAATTAGGCATAGAAGTAAGAAAACAAGCTGATACATTCAGCAAACTGGAAGTTAACCAGCCCTACCTGAGTCTGGGTCCTGATTTGAAAACTATAAGCATTCTCCCATTCCTGTAGTCCTAGGAAGCAAGTTTCTTATCCATGGGATACAAAGGAGTGTCTTTAACTCAGCTCTTCATAGAATCTTATGTGAAACAGCCAGTTTTTAATCAAACTTCCTTAGGAAAGAGTATTTCTGAAGAAACTCAGAGAGCTTTGAGCCTCATCTAAACTCTGCAAATTTCAGGAACTGATCAGACTGCCCTAAGTGGATGGAATTTAAACAACTCCTGAATGTTGCTCAGGTGCCATAGGACAGCCCCATGCTCTGAACAAAGAAATATTTATCCCACTAGTGAGTCAGATGTGCTGTTTTTCTGAAAAGCAAAGAAAATTGGCACAAAAAACCTTTGTAACATAAATCTTCACCCTTTGCGATGGTGGGATTCAAATCCTATATGGAGCATATTCCATAACCTCAGCAACTGCCAGACAGATAATCTAAATATTCTTCTTCAGTTAATGACAGGATTGCTGCAATAAAGGGCACAAAGAAAGCAATATATTCAAAAATGCTAAACCCAAAACCAGGTACTTGTGTAGAAGTACAATTTTGCCACACTCTTAGAGGGAAACTGCTGAGAAATTCCAATTCTACTTTGGTGCAGAATTTCCTTATCTTCTTGGCATACTTTACAGCCAGATGCAGTGGCAAAATTTGATGATGAAGTAAGTTAATTATCTTTAAATTGTAGTGTGCAGTGCCGTGATGTTATGGTAGGAGTGTGAAGCAGGGTTGTGTTTCATTGCTGTTTGTCATCACATTTAATTGGCTGAGTTGGGAGTTTCAGTAAGGGCATTAGCATTCACAACCATTATTCCTTGAACACTGTTCAGCCTTTTCACTTCCCTCGCTCTCTTCCCACTCGTTCAGGAATTCTGCTTTATGCCTTTTTTGAATGCAAAATAGGTCCTATCAGACTTCCTCCCCTCTCCTGACTGCCTTTGCTGGGAACTGCTGTAGAGAGGAAAGCTGCCTTTAAGTTCTCCACCTTCTTTCAGACTGGTGATTATGGGTGACCAGTTGTTTTTTGCACCTTTGAGTTTTGTTCATCTTCTATATTGGTGAGCTGTAGAAGCTCTTACAAAGCACAAAAGTTTGAGCGCTTCAATTTTCACTTTTTATTTTCAGGTGTTTTCATTTTCATGAGAATCTGGGCACTCAAACAAATAATAATTTTGCTTCCACACATGCATATGCTAATAGACATGAGAAAAGATAGGGGTTTCAACACATCTAGAATTGGAGTAACAAAAAAAATGTTTTGGTTGGGAAATTTTTAAATAACATATTTCTTCCTTTCTGAATATTTAAAAAATATATTTATGTATATATATATATGTATGTACATATGTAACTTGTTTTCCATTCTAAGTGTGGATTTTATCCTCCTTTTCCAGTGGTAGTGAAATAGAATGGATAGAAAGCCCACACTGAGGTTGGTAGAGGTCCGAACTGGACTTAGTGGAAGCTGAGCGAACCTGAATTGCACAGAGACTTGTGGAGGGAACCTTCTGGTTTCATCCAGCTCCACCTCCTGCTGATGGCATGATGAGCTGGGCCAGCTTGTCATGGTCTTGTTCTGTTGAGCCCTCAGCTCAAAGACATTGACTTTGCAGGCACTGTGAGTGACTTTGCCAAGAACTGACCACATCTGATGGGGAAAAGCGTTTGTTAAGATCCAACTGGAATTTCTCTTACAACTTGTAAGAGAACAAGTTACAACTTGTATCTCTCACCTGTAGCACAATTTTGCCTCTTGCACTCTTCCTGTGTATGTACAAGCAGGCTTCTCTGTCTGCTCTGAAAACTACCATCAGTTTGATGAAGGCAGTCATAACATCTCCCCTGAGTTTTCTTCCTCTTATGACCGAACAAGCCCAGTGTCTCAGATACTTCTTACACTTGTGTGAGCCAACCCTCCAGTGGTTCCATGTTACTGCTCCTCTCCTGGTCTCATTGCTGTTTGACAATGTCTCTCTTCCAAAACTGGACATGGTACTCCACATGTGGTCTAATGAGTGTAAAATAGAAGAGAAGAGGATAAATTTATTTAAGTTGCTGGGTCAAGTCTTGCTGATGCAGCTTGGTACCTGGTTATTGACCTCAGTCTTGAGGGCTCACAGCTAAACAACAACGGCCATATGTGTCAGAGAAGACTAAAAGATGGCTACCACCTGGTCAGGGTGACTAAAGCCTGTCAGTGCCGCTGGGGCCCTGACAGTTGTGTACTGTCCTACATAAATTTCAAAATGGGATCCGTTGCCCTGAGTAAACCTGATGAAGATTCACCATCGGTCCAGACTCACCTTTAGTTACCAAATACTAAGGTATCATTTCTAGGTGTCCCAAACAGGTGGATTGAATCACTCTCCAAAATGTTTTTGTCTGTCTACATACACCAGGGGAGAGACTTAGATGTAGACACTAAGTTGAAGTTTAGCTTTTAGGCAGCTAAATTCAGATGAGATGACCATTCAGATGGGATCATACCATCAGATGGTACTCTTGCACCCTTGGAATAGAAAACAAACGTTTACACTGTTTCACTTCAATGTAGAAATTTCTTCCTCAGCTTCAAGCCTCAAGGTCTTGTCTTCACACTGACTGGGTGCAAACCATAGTTGCGTCCTGCTCGTGTTAGGGCATGGTAGAGTTTTTCTCGTTCACTGATGTGGTTTCCTGTGCTTCTTATAGGCTTGTAAAAGTCTCAGAAGTTATTCTTTAGGGGTTTTCCAGCTGAATCTATGTAAAACATGGCTTGCTACTGTATCAAAGAATGCTCTGTTTTGAATGAGATTTTGCAACCACTTTACCAATAATGGGAGCGTGCTTATGATGCTGGAGGCTTTCAAGAGATGCTATCCAACATCTACCTAGCCTGCTTGGATGAATGGTTTGAAAACCACTGATGAAAGGAAGCTTGGTGAAAAGCACATCTTGTTAAGCAGGGCTAGATGTCAGGGTTGAAGGAGGAATTTCATCTTTTGGAGTATTTTAGCATTGCTTTTGTCCTGAAAGCAAATCCAGGAGTCTCTGAATTTAGCTGAAATAGAAAAATCAGGGCTATGGCAGTCTTACATCATGCACATGAACTGTAAAGTCAAAACAGTCTTAAGCATGAAGTGATGAATCAGACTACGGAGAAAGAAAAGGACTCTTTCCACAAGTATCTCTTCAATGCTTTACCTGGACAGATTTTCACTATTAGCCTGGGCTTCAAAATCTCGGATTTCCTTAGTAGTTTTCTTTCTCAGCCATTGACTTTATTACTGTAAAACTATTTCTCTGTTTTCATTAAGTGCTGAGGAGACAATTTAATTGGCAGATCAGGAATTGGTCTAGAAGCACCAGTGCATGAGACTAACCGTAACCACCTGTGATGAAGAGAGATCCTACTTTATTCCATTAACAGCTATTATGAAATTTGGGAAGGAAGGGAACAGGAATGACAGATGGCTAACAACTTTGTAGAGGGCGTTGATGTGGATGAGCTTTTTCCTGAACTTTGTGAGGAAGGAGGGCCACTCTCATAAACTCACTCTGAGGCTGCAGGGTGCTGGCAGTCCTCACCAGTGTCCTGCTGCTGGGGAAGGACGTTTCTGCTGTGCAAACACCATGAGTGGCTGGCACAAGCCCTGACCCCTCTGGTTTCCAGAAGAGCACAGCTTTTCTTTCTGGAGGCCCAGGGAGTGGCATCACAGCAGCCAGCACTGAGTTTAAGGCTTGCTACACCCAAGCCTGGCTGCTTTCTAGCTCCCTTGAAATCACACTTAACAGCAGTAAAGATGAAAGCAAATGTAAATGAGAATTTGTTTTCATAGCACAAATGTCAACGATGCAATTACAATGAATTTAGAGACAGAACTAAGAAGAAAACTCTTCTTTTATCCACCCATACTTTAATGAACTTAAAGAGGAATTTCTCTGTGCGGGGAAAAAATGTTTAACCAAATTTGTTGTCTGGGATCCTTTCTGGATATAATGTTTACACCTAATTTATTCTCTGTGGTTCCATTTAAATGTAGTTTAAGCAAAATGCTGATTTCAATCTTCTCCCAAGGGTTTACCTCCCATCTGCCACTTCACTTTCAGAAACACTTAGTTTCACGTAGCCATGCCCAAAAACCATATCTTCTTCCTAGATGAATAACAGTTTCTGCTAGCATATTTTCTTCACCATAAAGAAACCCCAGATTTACTCTGGGCAAAATACTCTTGTTGGCTTGGTACAATCACATTCATGGCTCAAGGTAAAAAGCTTTTCTCACGTGCTGAAAATCACATTTGCATCAATGCTAAAGTTTGCCTCTAACTGCAACCCTATTTCAAGTAAGCTGGTACACAAAGCTGTGTGTACATGCAGCACATTTAGTGCTTGTTTTTGACTGGTGTGGCTGTCACACATGTTGGTGTGACAATGCATTATTGCCCTGCCCTTGGGAGAGCTATCATGTGATTTAATAAATATTCAGATTTAAGTACAACATTCTAGTAAACATGGTGTCTCCCAGAGACCATCAGAAAGTGCTGGATATAGAGAGCGATTTAGTTGGTTTGGGATTGGGGGTTTTTTGTGTGTGTTTTGGTTTTTTTATTCTTTCTTCTTGTTTTTTGTTTGGTTTTTTTTCCTGATTACACAATTTTAGTGGAAATAAACTTATTGTTAGTTTAGCATTAATCTGTTCCTGGTACTTACTGTTTATTTGCTTCAGAAGCTCAGTCACAATATTTTATTTGCAGACTTAATTATCTCCATAGCAACTAATTGTGATTTATTAATAATACTAGTAGTAATTGAAACAGAGAGATAGGAGAAGTATGCTACATACCAAACATGTTGATAAAATTGTTTCCAAATAAAACATCTTTCAAATTTTTTTAAGAAGCAGTGGGTGAACTTCAGGCAGTGATTTTATAGGGAGATGGGAGCTTTTCTAGACTCTTCCTGTACAACAGAATGTGTTTAGATATTTGTACAAAATTTGTGTTATGCTGTGACTGATCCAAAACTCATTGAAAACTTTGATTTTGGTAGTCTTGGGATCAACCCCATGTTTAAGTAATTTCTGAACCCATTGTCAAGCAATCTTTCAGATTTTGCATCTTTCATATGAAAACAATTAAATTGAAACTAAACTAATTGGAATTTAATCTGCTGTTGCAGTGAGGAACAGGAAATTAAGGATTAAGATTAAGGATTGTGTTTGACTGTGAATTTTATTCAATAGTTTTAAACTCACCAAGGAGCAGATTTCTTTTCCACATTGAATAATCAGGCTTTACTAATTTAAAGAACTTACTCCCAGAGCCTGCAAATCCAGGCTCATACATTTTCTTTAGAGAGGAAGAAAACAGAGCTAACCAGGATTAGATTTTTCTATGTAAATCCCAGGGATTATAGGAGCCCTTCCTGGCTCTGTACTTTACATCACTCTCCCAAATAAGCCTAGAGAGTGGGGCAGAAAGCCTAGAAAACACTCCAACATTCACCTTGAAATGTTTTTTCCTACTTACGTCTTGGTTGTGGGTTAGAGGTGGGGAATGAAAGTTCTCTGAGGCCCGTGGAGAGGAAAGCAGGAGATTCCTGAGAACACAGACATGCCAGAAAGGCTAAGATAAATCTGCCCCTGAGCTTGCAGGTCTTGTCTGCTCAAGAAGGCTGCTGCTGTGATGCAGCCCCTTCTCCCTTGAGGTACTCAGCAGGTTTTCTTACCAGCAACAGGACAAAGTGTGTGGGACTGCTGCTACGCAGGGCTCTCAATGTGAAAGGCTTGCTCTGCCTCACCTTGGGGAGTCACCACTGTGGCTTCTGGCAGGGCTGTGCTAGCACTGAGATCCTTAAGCTTGTATGGGGAAAGAGATTTTAAACAAACAAAAACAGCAAAACCAAACGCCCCGAGGTGAATTAGTGGTATTTGCTGTAGCAATGAATACCCACATAAGCAACTCTGAGCAATAAGATCCTGCAATAAGTATTTTCTCCATATAGAAAACCCTCTTCTCATAGCTTGCCCCAAGAAGTCTCATGGGTCTTTTGTGTCTTGACAAGGTCAAAGACTCAACCAAGGGGCAGAACGTGGATTTTTTTTCAGGCTGCTGTTTTAACACACAGGAGAGGGAACCTGTCCAGAGATTAGGTTGCCAGCCTTGAACTTGGAAAATTGGATTCAGTTTTCTCTTCTGCAGCTGGTTACTTATAAGACCTGAGGGAAATAATTTTGTGCCAGATTCTTCAAGGTATGATGCCCATTTGTTTTCCATGGAAATTGGTTAAGGTTAGATGCTAAGTATCCTAATGTTCTCTGCGGGGCCTTTGAATTTATACCTGAAAAATGGAGATGGGATGATTCATATACTTGATAAATGTACTAACAATTGTGAAGTTCTTATACCTAATAGCTACATAAGTCATAAATTTACTGCAGATAGAGCTACATAGTTCCAGATGCTAATTTGACCTTTCCATCTTGTTTGAAAGGATATTTTTGGCTGTAAAGATGAACTTCTTGCAATATTCAGATCAGTGGTAAATTTTATTATTGACTTCTGTGAATCCACCACCTCTTTAAGGGATTTTATTCTTATTTGTATTCCTTTTCCCATGATAATTGAAATAATACCTTCTATTAGGTAGGTCTGTAAATTAGCCATACAAAAAAAACCATTCAGCATCAGTCAAGGCAATTAAGAATTTGTCTAGATGGAAAAATTACTCATGTGCAGATGGCACACAAGAAGCCAAGGCTACATTTTTCTCTAGAGCTTGGGAGATTTATATTCAATCCTCCTCTCAGGACTAGACACAGACTAACCAGGATAAAGTCATGTTCTTAATACACTTCTCAGAAGGGCTTTAGTTACTTTAGTTCTTTGAGCAAGTTCATTCAGGGTCTCTGTGTGGCCTGATATTGTGCCATGAAGAGGTATCCTGAGACACTGGACAGAGTTCAGAGGTGAAAATAAGGATTGCACGTGGCCACAAGCTAATCTTGGAGCTTTACTGATAGAAAACTTCTGCCTCTGAAACACCTCAGAATTTGTTGGCTGCTTTATTCATTTGACCTTTGCTTTTTGCCACCTTCTCCTTCTGTGGTTGTGCTTTTCTGCCTGTCAGATGCTAATTTTTTGGCACAAACCTGCATTGTTTTTTTTCATTTCACAGTGCACAAGTACTACAGGGAACATCATTATTATGAGAATTTACAACACTGTGCAAAAACACTTCGTATTCTTTGCTTGTTGCTGGAGAATCAGTAGGGGAAAAGTGGTATAAGATTTTTTTTCCGCTTATATATTTTTGGGTTTTTTTCTACTGAATATATATTTAAAAAAAAAATCAGTTGATTCATGCCTCTTCCACCCAAGATGCATTGACTTAAATTAATGCACTTGTCAGAATAGAATTAAATTCCTGGTCACGATGAACCAAGAGGATCCTCAACCTCATGTTCCGTGAATTTTAAGAAAGGAATATTTATTTTTCTTGCATACCTTCAGTCTAGTAAAGAACTGAAATTGTTCCTTTGCGCTGTGCTGAATCAATAACAGGAAATAAATAGTGGTGTCAAACTGCCTCTTAAAGGACCTTTGGTACTTTATCTCCCCTTACAGACCTGAGCAGTTTTTTGGGCAAGTGACAGATTGCTACAGACTGGTCAGCATAGAATCCAGGCACCCAAAAGTCAGCACAGTCCCCTGATAGCAAATAAAACAAGTCAACTCCCAGAGTTCATTTCTTGTAAGCTTTTTCATCAAATAGAATCTGCTAATAACAGACAGACAGTTGTTCTAATGAAGAAATCCTGATTTAACCACTTTGCTCATATTAACCTTAATGCTCTTAGTGTTCAGAGTTGATCAGACTCTGACTTACAAGGGGTGCTGTGGGACAGGGACACTCAGTAACACCTTTGTCTGCAAGACTGTGAGAGAGAACTGAGCAGACCACAGGACCAATCTTATTATGAAGTGATAAAAATCTGTACAAAAAAGAAGAATGCATCTCTGCAGACTTTCCCAGACCACCTTAACATTGTACACATTCAATATTCCGAATTATTCTGTGAATAATTTATGCAAACATATTCCAGTGATAGAACCATTTCAGTGGGTATTTGCTGTTTTGGGACTTGTGGTTGGTCAGCTATTTCCATGTGACAGTTACCAGTTTCTGCACGCCTGATTCTTACATGTGGCTCTTTAGGGTGAATATATTTAACTATTTGCTGAGCTTTCCCTACGTGCAAATAAATTTTGCTTTTAGCAGTGTACAGAATAAAAACCAGAGAACAAAAACAAGAGATAAGGAATTGCAAGTATTTGAGGAGGAACATAAGTACCAATGAAATGCAACTCTACAGCAATTTTTGGTGTTATGATGCTCCAGCTGTAAAAACTGCATTTCCAAGGGTTTAGAAGGCTACCCTAAAAGCTACTCCCCAGGTCAATCTGGGGAGCGGTGCCTGGAGCCCTCCTGGCAGCTCTGAATCACAGACTCATTGGGATAGTTGGGGTGGAAGGGACCTTCAAAGATCATTTAGTCCAACCCTCTGCAATGAGCAGGAACATCTTCATCTAGATCAGGGTGCTCAGAGCCCCATCCAATCTGACCTTGCATGTTTCCAGGGGGGCAGCCCAGCAGGACTGGGTCTCTTGCCCTCTCCAGGAAGCAAAAAGCCATGGTGGGAAGCGGAAACTCTGGATCTCTGCACTGCAGCACAGAGTCCACCCAGCTGCAGGGATGAAAATAGTCAGCGATAGTGGTTTATTGTGGTTTATGAAAACATGTGAAAAATATACTGATTTTTCCTGCTTCCTTCCTCTCCATATATTATTCTATCCTTGCTCTTGGTTAGATATAGCCATTTTGGGGGGAAAAAAACCCTAACGAAAAACCCCAAAACATCGACACATCATATGGGCGTGGCTCCTTATTTCTGTGCTCTATCATGTCCAGTTGCCATCCCCACAGCTTGGAGACTTCTGTGGTGCTATTTTTTGCCATGCAGCACCAGACAACAAAGCTCCCTGCTCTGGCCGTGCAGTGCTCAGGGAGTGGTGTGCAGGGCTGCACAGGAAAGGGGCATTAATAAAGCCAGGGAATTTTCAGTTTTTTCCGAATGTGAATTTAGCTGTGTTCCCTCCCGCTGAGCGAAATGATAATGAGGCAGTCGATCGTAAACAGGTGCAGCGAGGAGCTGCTCTGCGTACAGCAAACCTTCGCACTCCAGCGCCGTGCTCGGCGTCTGAATCTTGGTATCATTCAGAAGGAGTGACAGAATAATAATTCTCATCTCATGTTAAGGTGGAAGCTTGTCAAATTCAGAACATTCTGGAATTAATGCCTTTTCTTTTTATAGGTTCTTTACATTTGCAAAGCTTCATTTCAGGAATTTCTCGAGCGAGGAAATGCACCCTTAAGTATTATTTGTGTAATGAATTATTTATTCATTATCTGAAGCTTTATAGCATTTATAAACCTTTAAGTACTTAGAGGTTTTGTAGATTTTTATTTTTTTTTTAAATATTCCATATTTTTAATTACTTTTTAAAAATGGATTATGTCCACCTTTAATCTGACCTGGTGCTGTGGTCTTAACCACCTTGCTTTGGAAAGCTAGAGCAGAAAGCCCACACATGCACATGTGCACAGCTCTTTATAATTCTAGTTTTTTTAACCCAAGAACAAAAAGATAACAGTCGATGGATAGTTTCAGTAGAGCAGCATTCCTTCTCCACAGCAGGGGAGAGAGGACCTGCTGTGGATAAGTACTGACTGGGCACAATGCTGTTACTGCCAGGGTGAGGGGATGGCACAGTGCAGGGCACCTCCTCACACCCTGCTCTTCCTGCAAGCACCATCTCGCAGAGGGATTTCTCTCTATTCCTCCTTTTTTTTATTCTTTCCTTTTTCACTATACAGGAGATGTTTTATATGTATTCAGTATAAGTTCCCTTCTTTTATGGCTTCTTTGTTGCACCCCGAAGCAAACCTTGCCCAGCTCTCAGGTTGCAGTCCTTCAATGACCATCCTTGACGATTCATATTTGTGCTTTTCCCTCTGAAGTCATCCTCTGCCTCTACTTGCAAGGCCTCTGCTGTCACTCTATGAGCATTTTCTCAGGGACCCCGTGTGACAACCTGCTTAAGAACCCCTAAAAGGAAAAGACACAAAGCCTCATATTCATTTGTGTCTCAATCCAGGAAACTTCTACTCAGCTTTAAATATATGCTGAAACAACTTTTCTAGTATTTGATTAATATATTTTAAGTTGTCACCAGAATAACATCTTTTCCTCTTCCTCTTTGAAAGGATTTTATCTGATCTTTTCAGTGTTCTTTGTGCCTAGAAACTTCCATAGGAAGCTCTTCTGCTGAGAAACATATGTACACACGACTCAAAAACCCTCTGCTTCTCTGTCACCTGAAAGACTTCGCAGAGAAAGCTAATGCATAATTTATCACAGACTTTTTTTTTTTTTTTTGGTCATGTTTGGAAGTTGTAGCTTTTTACCTTGGCTCTGCAAAGGAGAATATGCTTTTCCTGGACCAAAGAGCTTAAAATCCAGTCTTAGTACCACAGATAGCAATTTACGTGCTTGGCTTGGGCAGCATCTGCTCTGTACCTGGCACAGTCATGTCCCTCTGTAGCTCCTGCAGTGCAAGCCCAAGCCTCCAGGTTTCATCTTTTATGGGACGCAGTCTTCAGAAGTCTGGTCTGCCTGATACAAGTAACCAGTGACATGAATGGGAATACAAATTACCTTAATAACTGTATTCAAGGCTTCTATAAGGCAGTTTAAATGCAGTCCATTGCTGTAGCACTGGGGGTCCCCAGAGCATGCAGCCACGTGAGGAGGCAAGTCCCTGGGGTGAAGAAGCATCCTCTTGTTCATAGATAGCATCACTCCTCTTGAAGTGACATCCTGTAAGTTATGTGAAGCAAATATTGTGGGCAAAATGTACCTGGCAGACAAAAAACTGTTTGCAGATTGAAAGATGCAGAGGTGGTTTAGGCTTGACAATCCTACTGTCTAAAGGGAGGATCTCCAGACTTGGTTCTCATGCTGCTTCACTTATGACAACATTGGGAATTGATGCTAGTTCTGGTGATAAGGTTCTTAAGACTTTCATCTATGTTAATGCAGTGGTTTGTTCAAAGTATCTATTACTCACTTATTTTCCTTCTGTGAGATAAGAATTAGGAGAAAGCAAAGCAGCCACAAAACTTAAAAGACTATAAAGAAGTTTATTAACAGACCTAAAAGAAAGAGAAAAAAAGTCAGACCACACCTTCAGAACATTTCTCCTCCCCCCACCTTTCTCCCTTCTCCCACTAACAATGTAAAAAGACAACCCTTGAGATTTTCAGTCAGTTTACCCCTTCTATAATAACCTTTTTCAGTTCACTTAGGGAGAGGAATCTCTCTTGCTCATGCTATAGAGACATCTCCACAAGAAACAGTTGTCTCATGGCTTCAGTATCACAACCAGACAGCCACCTGGGTTGGTTCTCTGCTCGCATGTGAGAGTCCCTTCCCTCGACTTACAGCTTTCCCCACAACTGCTTGTGAGGGTTAATCTTGAGCTACTGGGGTACCATTTTAAGGTTGAGCTGTTCAAAAACAAAGGTTCTCTTCACCCATCTCTGGGAGCATCTTCATCTCTAGGAATAGAGGTCCTCCCCCTTCCCTGGGAGCAAAAGGGTCCTCATCATCTTCATCCCTAGGACTATCTCTGGGAGCATCTCTAGGAAACAGAGGTCTTCTCCTTCCGATTTGGAGCAAGAGTCCTCATCACTTCCATCTCTCCCTGTTCAAACTTCTCATCAAATTACAGCTGCTTCAGCATTTGCTTATTTCTGCACAGGTACTTTTGCTCACAATTGCAGTTTAAACGCTCCACCCCCCATGCTTTTGTGAAATTACAACGGAAACTCTGATACATCGTAGCTTTACAACAGAATTTCAGCTTCTAGGTTTGAAGCACCTCCTCTTTTTCCTCCCTCAGGGTTTCAGATCTTCTTTCTTTACTGACTTTGGTGTCTCTATGGTGTTTTCTTCACCTTCCTTCTTCCTCAGACTCGGAAGAGGATTAATGTCTGCAGGCTTCATCTGTTCTGGAGGAGACTTACAGCACTAAAAGGGTTAATCTCACCCAGGCCTTGCAGCTGGAATTCGCTTATCGCTGTTGGTCACATGAGCTTTGCTGGGCAGTGGGGCAGCTTCAGCTGAATCTTCGGCTGCACTGGGCGGGGGGGAGGGTGTGGAGCTGGGCCACTCAGTCTGCAGGTAGCAGAGCTGGGGGGGGGCGCGGGTGGAATAGGGCTGCATGGCTCCAGGATGGCTGTGTCCCGGCACAGCCCTGGCCAAGCAGGTCCCAGCCTGGTCCCACTGGGCTGCATGGGCCCTGCCCCATTACCTGTCCCAAGGCTGGAAGCAAGAGAGCCTTCCTGGGGTTTGTCCATTCTTAAATGTGGACCACAGAGGCGTGTCAAGCTTTTTTAAGTGGCTTAAAAAATTGTCAATATTCAAACTAGCCAGTTGATAGGTTCTGTTAGGTGATAGAGGAAGCTGTAAGCTCCTCTTTGCAAGAAAATCACTCCCGTAGCTATGCTAACCCATGACAGTTAATTACCAAAGAATACAGGCGTCTTCGAAAATAGATATTCAGATACTATGCACTCTGAACAAGTGCAGTTGTCTTTCACTTTCAGTACCAGATCAAGGATGTTGACTGTGACTCCTCAGTTTCAAAAGAGAAGACTTCAGTAGATATAAAAATAGGTTTTTATTCCTTATTTAGGATTTGTTGAAAAGCAGCTGTGGAGGGTACCGGACCCACAGTGGGTGAATCTGAGATACAGCTTTGACTGTAGAGTTCTGACTTGTGCTTTCACTATAAAGCTGAAATACACCAAGTGAAACCCTCACCTGTTGTTTGTGCCACATGCTGAATAGTAACTTGACACAATATCATGCTTTTAAATCTGAGCTTGTTCTTTTGGGGACTGCTTACAGCAGTGTGGGAATAGGTGTAAAGATGCCAGTGCATGCACATTACCTAGTTTTGTGTAAAATCTTCTTTTAGGAACTTGTTTCAGCCAATGGCTGCAGTGCCTTTGCCTTTTGACAGCAGTATTTCTGCTTTAATACTGCCTTACTGTATACCACATGGAGTATTTTTATAAAATATGACTAAACAAAGATTGTAAGATTATATATTTGAATGTTATTCTGCCACCATCCTAAAAAAGAAAAAGTGGATGTTTCCCTCTTAAATTCTCTTTCTTCTTGTTATATCTTTGGACCTTTCTAGTAAACTATAGCATAGTAATTTGAGCTTCACCAGACTATTAAATGTTGTTCTAAATCACTGTATCTCCTCCCACGTGGTCTTAAGCAAGTTTTTATATCATTGTCAAAGTTCTTGGCTGTCATGTGTGCTGTCAAATGTTCTAATAACCACCGAAAATATCACTCCTTATTACATTATTCTACTTACAGTTTTCAAGACAGTATGAAAATGATGCTCTTAAGCTCTTGCATGCATATCAAAATGCTCTGCTCCCTGTCTTTACTTTGTCATTTCTGTTATTCCTCCATTACAAACAAATCCTCTTGTTTACTGTTCTGTCAGGAAGCATATTTCTGTTTTGGCTGTAGAACACACTGTGCCTTCCTTGTTTTTTCATGAAACAGTTAACCAGCAGGTTTCAAGGGTTACTAGCAAAAAAGGGTCCCTTTTATTGATGTTTACATTACTTATGAATTTATTGCCACATAAGATAGAGGCATTCTCTGATGGAGACATAGCAGAAAGTGTAAAAGGGAGATGAAACAACTCTTTACTTGGCAGCAAATGCTGCCCTCAATCCCCCAAGCCCCAGACATAGACCATCATCAAGATATAGGGACACATCCCTGCTGCTGGAAGCTGAGTGCTGTGAGGACTCCTCCTGCATTAACTGCTCTGTTAGCTCCCATCCATTATTCCTTATCTCTGCTCTGTGTACATACATTTTTGCTGAGGACAAGATGTTGTTTTGAGGGTTTTTTTCCACTGAGAAATGAGCTCTAAAAACTTCGTTTTGCCAGATACACATGAAAGGAGCTGAAACATGCTGCTTTTCCTGATGCTGGCAGCAGTTCAGTGATCCCAGTGGTGGCCTCAATGGTGGCAGGAAGGGGAGAACAGAGAGCAGCAGGAGGCTATGCCTGTCTCGTGAACAATCACATCTTGCCTACCGGAGAACATTCAGCATTACAAGTGAGGGCACACAAAAATTTAAAGGACTTTACAGCTAAATTGGCTTATGTCTTTTGAAATGAAGTATGTTGCAGCACAGCACCAATAAATCGCCTGTGAAGGCCAAGACAATACTTGTGCTAGTAAAAGGCAGCCACTGCTCGTCAGTGAAGTCCATTTTAAAAAAAGTTTTGGGCAGCACCTGTCTGCCTCAGCAGCAGTATATCACTGGTGTGTTTGGCCAGAAGCCTAGCGAGGAAAAGCAAAGGACAG
The DNA here is from genome assembly GCF_017639235.1 of Corvus kubaryi. Classification (NCBI taxonomy): domain Eukaryota; kingdom Metazoa; phylum Chordata; class Aves; order Passeriformes; family Corvidae; genus Corvus; species Corvus kubaryi. The sequence continues at coordinate 7,569,554 of NW_024582061.1, read as the reverse complement.
AGGGAGAAATCCTCCACCAGCTTTGGGCTCTAAACACATACTCACATTCCAGAATCCATCACGTGTAGCGTTGCATCGTTCCTTTTCTATTTCCTTCCGAAGTCAGCAAACATAAGACAGCGCACAGCCGCTTTGGATTAATCTGATGCTTTAACATCTTCATTTTGGCTACTTTAAAACGATGTTACCTTGGCATGGTTTCGTTCAATGACTCTAGCAGGTCCAGACAAATACTGGTTTGGGTTTTTTTATGTTCAGAAGCCAAACCAAAAAAGCAGGAAAAAATGTCTTAAGTCAGAATTTTCTGACGTTTTCTTTGGCAAAATGAAACCAAAAAATGTGTCATGCCAAAACCTTGAATGAACCAAAATATTTCATTCCACCAAAATTGAATGTTTGTGTTCTGATTACTCTTGCCTTTTCTTTTTTTTTTTAATTGAATGACACTTTGAACAAATAAGTCACAAAATTTTACTTGCAAATGGTTGGAACGGAAATATTTGGCATCTTCAGAAATCTATAACTTTCTATTTCTTTCAGCCAAGGATTTAGCTGAATTCAACCTAAATTTACTCATTGTTTCAATATTTTATATTTTCTTTATGTTGAATGTTTATGGAAAAATGTCCCCCAGAACTTTTCTTCTTCCTATTGAATTAATTCTTGAATATTCTTCCTGCTCTGTCAGTAAGATATTCTCCTACTTTTACAGGGTTTCTTTGGACTTTGCTTTTACATGATGAAGAACTTCTCAATTTTGTTCCTTAATGATCTGAAAGTTCCTGTCATTTGGTGTGTGAAACTGTTAAAATCCTTCATCAGCATGCCTTGGCCCTCCCCTGCTTATTCTGTAATAGGGTTATAGGCTAATGAGGAGTAAGGTAAATTCTGCCTGTGCCTTTTTAGAGCAGATGTTGCTGTCAATACATTTTCTTCCTAGAATTCCTTTGATTTTTCTTTTCATTTTTTTCCCCCAAATAGGGACATTCATTTAAAGCACAAGTGTGAAACTGTGCAGGGAGAGAGGAATCAAAGATTCGTATTTAGCTTGGCATCATGTTGCATGCTCTTTAAACACCTCTTGCCTTGAGGATGCTTGGCTCTGCCAGGGAAGGCCACAGTCCTTCAGGCCAGAGTCCATCTCTGCCCAGAAATATTCATGTTGCTGTTTGTTTGCTCCTTGGCCCAGGAGCCTGGTAATCTGGGCTTTTCCCAAAGTATATGTACTTGTGGCATAGGCCACTGTAGTGCGTCCAGTGCGTTTGGAAGATGTCTGTTTTATGGTTTTATTGTGGAAATAAGAATTCTCAGCAAGAATTTCCAGTGAACTTCTCTACAAAGCTGGAATCTGGGTTTATTTCCAAGCTCTGCACAACTGATATCCTTCCATCCATTCACCTTTAATCTTCTGCATGTGATAAAATTGATATTATTTTTGGAGGATGAATGTTGTTTCAAAGGCTCATAATTAGCCCCTTCCAACTTTGAAAAAAATCACCCTTTTAAAAGAGGTTTTCTAAGTCTGCTTTGTCTGCAAAAGCAAGTTTTAAATATTCCCGTAAAACCTTTTCATTTCCTGTGCCATAAGCCTGAAAACATACTGTTTAGTTTGTTGGGGCAAGGGGATTTGAGGTTTGAAAATAATGCTTCATTTATATATAGAGTTAAATAGGCTTGAAAATAATCCTTTTAAGGGTTTTATTTACATGACCAAAAATAATCAAGGTCTGATTGTTTGAAAACTATAGGATAAAATGTCAGTAATACTTTAACAAGCAAACTAATCAACTGGTGCTCCTACTGCCTAGAACTGATGAAATGAAGAGATTCTTATTAATTCTGCTTGTAAATGCTTCGGAGCCATGCAAATTCTCTCTGGTGAGAGCCAGATGGGTCCCTCGATAGCGAGATTCTTTTATAGGCTCATTCCTCATTTCTGTGGCTAATGCTTTCCTCCTGATGAGGAGATTGTCCCCACTGATCCTATTTCTGGTTGCACTGTTGCTCTCAGAGGCAACAGGAATACAAATCATGGCTGGCACCTCCTTCTGGTGGCTGTACTGGGCACTTACATGACACTGAGAATTGAGCCCACCTGCAAACTGCTGTTGCTGCTGGGGATGAAACCTCTCACTGGACTGAGAATCTCCACTTGTGCCTGGTGTCTGAGTCCTTCCTGGCAGCTCAGCAGAAGAGAAAGGGGGCCAGGATGGGTTGTCCCATTGTCACTGATACTGCAGGAAAAACAAAACCTCTGCAACAACATCTTTAGTGTTAGAGAATCAAGGCATTACTTTATTCTGGTCAGGCTGTTGTTCTGGCCAAGATGTCCAACAGAAATAATTTCATCCACACATTGCCCGGGTTATGCAGAGAAAATCATTCCAACACACATGACTTTTTACTAGATTCTTCACAGTCAAAACCCAGAGAAATTCATTGGTTCAATGTTCATTGGTCCCAAGTTACACAGTTCTTAGTATTTGGTTTCCTATTGGTTGTTGATCCCTTCACCTTAATGTTAATTAGGTTCTCATTCTTTGTTCTCTTATCTATCTTTTCCCAGACCATGCCGGGGTGATGTTTAGCCTTGATGTTCCTTAATGGTCTTATCTTTAGCGTATCTTCTGTGCTACTCCCAGTCTGTTGAGATGTTAAGCTCATCAGTCCTTGAGTGGTGAAATAGTCCTTTGAAAAGAAACTTCAATCCTTTTCCCTCTGGGCAAAGGTGAACAAAACCATTGACTAAAGTTATATTAAAAAATTTTAAACTTTATATCATTTCCAACATCATGTGGCTGGCCTGGGGCAGCCTCTTGGACCTCTCTCAACTTGGTTGCTGGGCTTTTTGGTTGGATGAAATCTTCCTCTGTAGCTTAACAAACCTAAAATTTGACTAATCTCTAACACATTATAGATGTGCTTACATCCTTTATGACTTTTCATGTTTGGGGTTTTTATGGCAATTTTATGGCAATTTCTTTCCACCTGTGTTTATGTCCAGCATAAATATGTCAGCATGCCTCCTGCAGAGCTCAGCCTGGTGAGATTGGTAGATTCACCTCTTGCAGATACATTTACTGAACAACCTGTTGCAGGTGTCTCAGACATCTTTACAAACCCAATTTCCCAAAGATTCCTTGAACTTTTGATTCAAAGTCATTGTGATAATGTTGCAAGAGGGCGAGAAAGAGTGAGCCAGGCAACGAGTTGCCACTGGGACCTTAAGTCATCAAAACTCTCTTACTTTCTTGTTTTCTTTAAAAAATTTTATTATTTACACTTGGCTACTTCTGATTTGACATATGGGAGTTCCCAGAGTCAAAGAGAGCTCAGCATGAGAGATTGTAACTCAGTCTTTGCCCGGGCTTGGGAAAACACATGCAGAGAAAGCCAGTGTCTCTGGGAGTCAGCTGCCTTTGCTTTGCACTTCCAACAGCACCAAACACATCCTGGGCTGAGTGTGGGCCTGTGTCTGTGTGTGCTGACCTGCTACAAGGCCCAGGGAAGCTGCAGACCTCTCTACTTGGTTTCTACAGGCAAATTGCTTTCAGTGGTTGAGGGAGTAAAATCTGTTAATATGCACTGCTATTTAGCTGCAAAGGAGGAGCCTTTCTGAAAGGAGAGAAGGCAGATTTTAGGTTACTGCCATCCCTTCAAAGGGAGGGATTTCAAGCCTATGTGTGTCTGTGGGGCCCCAGTGGGTTGGAGTGCTCCACAAGGTGCGCTGGAGCTGCAGCGTGAGATCTCCCAGCCTGGGCAATTGGCCTTAGGCAGAAACCCCACCGAGAAGCAGAGACTGTGGGAATCAGGTCAGCCTGATGAGCAGCAAAAGCTTGTCCAGGGATACAAACAGCCATATGGGACAGGCTGGCTGAGCCCCCTGGCTATGCAGCCCTCATTGCATATCAGCAGTGCAGAGCCCTGCCCTGGACTTCAACCAGAACTGGATGTCAACCAGAAAAAATCCGTAGCTGGAAAATGACATATCCTGAGCTGGGGAGCTCAGGAGTGGCAATGTAAGGAGGGAGGCAGGAGTGTAATTAAAAGTCTCCAGGAGGCAGGGAAAGTGCCAGCTGGATGCTGGGGGGCTTTCATGGGAATGACAGTGGGTTCTCCCCTCTACAACTAGGGATGCTGAGATGAATCATGCATCTCTTTTGGTTAGAAGGATCAAAACAGTGCCGTGACCGAGGTTTGACGTGAATTACTGATGATTACATGAAATTTGAAAATGCTTTGGGCAGTGGGCAGTTTTGGAAACTGACATTTTGACAAGGAGTGCATGCAGATTAGAGCTGAAATCAGGTGGAACCATGGCATGGGCTTTCACTGGTCAGTAAATTCTGGCCGCTGAGGTGACAGAGACCCACTACAGAGTAAGGGGTCCCAGCTGAGTTTATGGCAAAGGTTTTGTGTTGCCTGGGGTATGTGGCTCTCCTACTACACATTTCAGAACCCTCTCCCTTTGAGGGCAAGATTGCCACTAATACATGTTGGATGTAGCAGACAGTTGTTAGACAAATTGCTCTGGGATTTTATGGTGACGTGAGACTTTTCTCAAAGAACATAAATTGGGACTAATTTTCTCTGGTGAGGAATGGGGTCAGTCTCAACAGATGCTCAAGGCTTGACACCTATTTGGGAAATGCATCCTTTGCTTTTTGGCTGCTAGGGGTATTGTAAGCTACCTATAGTGGAAAGTGTAATGATAAATGTTGCAACAGGGAAAGAATATTACAGCCCAAATGAAAACACAGTAGTAACTGGGAGCTAGAGATGCCTAGTGAGTGACTTTTTTTTGCCAAGAAGGTAACGTTTGCTGTTGACTTGCTGTTTTGAATAGACAAAACCAGCCATACTTTCCCAGACAGGACATTTAGTAGTAGAACCTCAATAAAGATGCTGCTAAATTAGGGGATTCTGTAGAGCAGGAAATACTACATGAGAAGCATAAGAAGTGTTGGGCAGCCTCTCCCGTGGTGGTACTGGGACACCTGTAGGTCCCATCTCTGTGCCGCTCCAGGAGCATGGCTTGGCATATCCTATCTAACCAGGAGTGTGCATACATGGTCAGCAGGATGCTTTTGGGTTGTACCTTCTGCTTGTTTTAAACAAAAGTCTGCACAACAAGAAATTGCTTCCAGAGGTGGAGCATCTTAAGAGCTATATGGTAATGCTAATATGCACGTGTGTGAATTTGCACAACTTGCTTCTTGTCCATCCAGGGTAAATGTTATTAACAGCTCTAGACAGGGAGCTGTTTCTGCTCCCCTTTCAGTGTGTCTGTTCATGTCTGCCTTACCCAGTCAGGGACTATTTGCTTCTGCTGCCCACAAGAAGGAGACCTTGGATAGGGTTATACAATGAGATATTGCAACTCATGTGACAGACCTTCTGTTTAGTTTTCTCTTGCCACACTTCTTCAGCTCCATTCATGTGCAAGCAGGCAGCATGTCTGCAAACAGTGTGGTTGCCATCCCCCCATACCTTCTGCAAACAACTGCCTCTGTGCCACAGCTCTGTCCCTGTGCCATACAGTACCACACTGGCTGCCACTTCCTTGGCTGTCTCACTTCACCAGGGCTGACAATGCTTTTCTTTCACCTCAAGAAAGACTGGGAGCACAGCAGACCACCAATGTTCCAGCCACGGATCCTTGGCTGTGGCTGTTGGCACTGGTGTGCCTGGCCTGGGTTTCCCTCTTATCCTGCCTGCACTGCTTAGGGATACAGGAAGTTTTGAGGGCCAGGATGATCTTCTCCTCTGGCAACACAGCACCCACTGAGTTGGTCCACTGCTGAGAACTGTCACAAGGAACATCATAAACAACCAAGGAGACAGTCACAGCATTAAAAGGAAAAGCATCCTATCCTGGGCATCTGAACCTTCTCTGGTAGCTCTCAGGGACTGCTTGGTGTAAGAGAAATCTATTAAATGACAGAGTACCAGTGGGACAGATCGCAGTTCTGTCCCCTCCCCGTTTTTTTACTGTCAGAAAAATTCACTGAATTAGCTCAGACTCAGGTTATTTTTCTCAAGCATTTTACAGGGAACTAGTAATACTCACAGGCTATATTCCTAGAGAAAGACCATACAATTACCTACAAATTCTTGCCCTGAGACCACGTTTGTAAATAAATCACAGATGAAGAACTGAGTCTCCTTAAAAAAGTGCTCCCAGGGTGTTGCAATGATAATTATTGTGATCATAAGGGAAGCTGTTACAGGCAAATGAAGCCGTCTGGAAAGGCTGGGGAAGAGGTTAATCGAGATAGTTCACCCTGGTCTAATTGTATAAAACACAAAGTGACATAATTAAATACAGAGTCTCCACAAGCACCAGTGCTGTGTTGTATAAGTTTTGATGTCTCTAGAAATAGCTGATAGAAGTTTGCTACTGTCACATAGGAAACCATATAGTAAAACTTAGACCTGAAATCATTAGATTACGGACTTCAGTGGCAGATGTGTAGAAGAAAACAAAATATCTAGTCCAGTCTGGTTTAAAAATAAGTTTATTTGGGGTCTGTAATTCTTTGGCTTCAAGGGTATCTAATGTAATCAAAATAATGAATATGTGCATCTCCCTGGTTTCACGGGCATGTTAGGTGATCAAAATAGTGAATGTGCTTCCTAGGCTGACCTGTCTGTCTAGCTGTGAGCAAACTTTGTTGTGTATCAGTCTTCAGCTGTTGGGGTTTCTGTAATTATTTACTTTTTCACATTAAGTTGAAGTTAATTAATTCAAATTTCCATTAACTCTTCTGTGCTGCAATAGACCAAGTCATGTTGAAATAAAATGAACTTTTGAGGACCGCTGTCATGGTCTGTTTGGGTATTTCAGATTTATGGGACAATGCACTCTGTAAATGAAGCTTTATTTTATAACCTCATTGAGAAAGAAAGGAAGAAACACAACAAACAGGGGCTCAATTGCCTTTGAACAGACTAGTCTGCCATGTGAATTCACTAACTCATCACATAAACTATGTAATGTTTCTTTCTAACATATTTCTAACATCTTTCTAACTTTGAAGTTTCTTTCTAACTCATAACTTGCAATTGACAACTTCTAACTCAACTCATGCCCCAATGTGCACAATAGTTACCTAACTGGTAGGGAGATGTTCATTTTCCCTTCTCTGTCACGGCACTAAGTATCCCTGGTATCACACCGGGAAGCACAACAGCCCCAGTGCAACTGCTGTTGGATCAGCTTCCAAAGCTTTTTGCTTAAACTGACGTTTTCATACCTTCCAGCATGGAAGTTTTGTCTGTGCTATTTCCATGACTTAGCAGATTCTGATGAAACTGCCAGACAATCACCATGCAAAGGCAGTGGCTGCAGGAGACAACAATCTGCAGGTGATAATGGCTGTGTAATGGTCCTTTACCTCCTCCTGTCCCACCTATTTGATATTCTTCCTTTGAACTAAAGACACAGCTCCCAATATACATCAGGCATGAGATGTGTTAGCCAAAAAACCTGACCTTATCCCTCTCTCCAAATACCTGAAAAGAAATTGTAATCATTTGGGAGTTGGCCTTTTCTCCCAGCTAGCAAGTAAAAAGAGGAAAAGGCCTTAAGTTGTAACAGGGGAGGTTTAGACTGGATATTAGGAAAAAAATCCTTCACCAAAAGGGTTGACAAGCACTGGAAATGTTGCCCAGGAAAGTAGAGAGTAACCATCCTTGGAGGTCTTTAAAAGCTGTGTAAATCTGGCAGTTAGGGATATGGTTTAGTGGTGGACTTGGCAGTGTTAGGTTAAGGGTTGGACTTGATGATCTTAGAGGTCTTTTTGACCTAAGTGATTCTAAGAATCTGTTAAGCTTTACCGGGAACTGTCAGGTTGGTGAGTCCCCAAACTCTGAGAAAACCATCACCTGGGTTTCTTATGGTTTTGGAATCAAAGAGGATAATTTGCTTTCTTGCAGCCAGACCACAGTTCTGTCAATGATAGCCACCATTTTGCAATACCTGATCAGACAAAAGTCCACTTTGAAGTCATTGTTACTATAGCCACGTGCAGGATTGGAAAAAACAGCTCTGTTTTTTTCCTTCAAGTTTGAATATCAGGAGGAGTTTGGGGGATTTGTATGCATTTATTATACACAGAAGCTAGCTGATAGCTGTGATGTATTGATTTACTGCTCTAAAGCTGTTCCTGTATTATTTTATCACATTACAGATAAATTGCTGCTAAATTTGTGTAGACTTACTGTTTGATCAGCTGTCATCCAGTGTTTACACTTTGTTGTCCATTTCATAAGATTGGACTTTCTCCTGAATGTACTGCCACAGGCCTCTCACTGCTTAGTTCTAAAATACTGCATCCTAATGACCTTGAGGAAGATCACAAAAACATCGAATCGTTGACGTTGGAAAAGACCTTTAAGATTATGAAGTCCTACCATAAACCTAACACTGCCAAATCCACCACTAAACTAGGCTACCATGCTCTTAAAGGACATGATGATGAACTCCATGGGAGTGTTTGCAGTGTGTAGCTTCAGCTTTCTTCAACTGCCAGTGGTGAGGGCACAAGAAGCACTTTACCCTTCAGTATTTTGCCACACAATTTTCTGCCACTCTTTTCCACCCTCTGTGCCAGCATAGTTATTTGTGCAATGAACCAAATGAGGAACTTGATTGGGTTGGAAAATATTTAAGGACTGTTGAACCTAATGGATGACTGTTGCTTTAGACTGTTAGACTAATTTTACAGCTGTTCTGTGTAATGTCTTTGGCCACGATTATCATTCTCACTGAAGTCCCCTTGCACTGCTGAAGTCAACCAGAGGAAACAAACTAGTCCTTTGTTATTTAGTTTACTGTTATTTTCTATTTGCTTATGGTGCATGGACCTGTTTTACAATAAAGGATTAGCTTTAAGATATAGAAAATAACCTAATTCTCTGTGAATGTTGATTGTGACCGAGCATGACATTTGTAGCTAGCCATGAAGTGAAGCAGTTTATTTGGCCTGGCAATAATCAGGTTGCTGTGTCTGATTGCAGCCTGTTCTGCAGTAATTTAATGCAGCCCAAGCTAAAAGCTCACCTGTAAGGGGTAAGTAAGTATGGTATACGGGAAAATACAACTGCAGTGTCTACTACTTATTCATATGTAAGCAGAGTTTTCAGCCCTGATGGCATAAGGCTGTAACTCAGGGTTTTATTTGCAGTGCTGTGTGGAAATGAAATAGTTTGAATCTCTTTTCAATGCCTACCTCTGTCACAATGATCCTGTATGGATCGATTCTTGTTAAAAGTGCTTTGAAAATTAAAATGCTAATTATGCTGATGTCACAAGTTTCTTAGAACACATAAGAAATTCTCACTATGTGAATGATACTTGTTAACGCTTTCTAGTGTTACAGTTACCTGCAAAATATTTTAGTGCTCGACCATAAATCATGAATGGGTGACTACCACAATCTTGTAAAAGGTTTAAAGGCGTGTACTATAGTTAAATGCAACGGGAGTTTGCAAAGTCATTAACAGTCAAGGGAGGAGTGACTATTCGTGAAGACTATGCAGGCTTTGGCATTTAAAATCACCTCCCCAACCTATGAAGTTTAGCTGGTGCCTCAGTGGATTGATGACCTAAAACTTTGCGGGCATCTGGGAGTGGAGATGGATGTCATCTTTCTGCAGAAGAGGCAACCGACACAGCTTATCAGTGATTACAGAGGACCAAATGAAGGGCCAGGGAGTGATGCTGCATGGGTGAGATCATATTTTGAAATCTGCGTAGCATTCCTTGTGCAGTGCTCAGATGCTGGCTTGCAGCTGTGTCCCTGCACGAGAGCCAGAGACATACACCCATGCCCACCCAAAATCCTTCATTCACCATGTGCTGGTTCTTCTCCATCATCTGACCTGGGGCTCAAATCAAACCTGATTTCTGCAAGGAAATCACAGTTGTGAGCACGTGCTGGTGCTTAGCCAACATTGAGGCTTCACTTGGTGGGAGGGGAGCCATGGAGAAGCAACCAGCATCCAGAACTGTTCTGCTAATCTTAACTAATGGAGCAACCTTTGACAAGAGGCATCTTAAGAAGGAAAAATAATTTTATTTTGTACGAGCCAGGTATCACTCAGGCACAGCACAGGCATTCTCCTCCTAGTTTTACTCATTCTTTCCTATCGGGAAGCTTCAAGGTGTGTCTGCACGTGGTCTGTCCAAAAATATTTGTGGTCACAAAGAGTTGGGGAAGCTCGCTATTCTCATAGTGTCTTCTGGGTTGTTCTTATTAATGGCAGCCATGTGGCTGGCTTGTGAATGTGTCTTTTACACATTTCAAAAGTTACCGTGAAATGTGTTTGTCTCTCCTTTTGTCCCACCTGTGTGAGTCATTAGGTAAAACTGCTGATTAACTCACTGCTCTTTAGTCTCTTTCTGGGTGTAGGCTGTTGTATTTAGGTTGTCCTTTGTTTTTCTCAATCTGGGTGTTTCTGTAAATAGAAACTGCAGATAGTTGTGCCAGAGACTTTATGATCTACTAATTTAGATGCCATTAACGCTTGCTTTTCTTTCATGGCTTTTTCTTCCACTTCTTCCTGTTCTCCCACATCCACACATTTCCACTTTTGCTCTATCCATACCAAGACTGATATTTCTGCTACAGCTCATCACAGAGTTGTGTGCAATGTTTCTGCTAAACTTGGGATCTAATGGGTCTGGGAAGGCAGAGGAATGAAATAAGTGCTTGATGTTATTTTCTATTGGAAAAATTTCCTGCCAGTTATGGCAGCAACTCAGGATTGTTTCAGCTTCACAGGGAGCAGTGCAAATATCAACTTCTAAAATTAAAGGTAGTTCACGTGAATGTGCAGAATCATGATAAAAGAAGCTCAGTACACCTGTGTTCTGGCTCTGCTTACACACTTGTCTCCTTCAAAGAATAGGTGTAGAAAGGTGGTTGTTCACTTTCTCACCCTGCTGCCCAAGGAAATGCCTGGGCAGGCTGCAGATGGCCCAGTGGGATAGACTTGCACCCAAACAATCAAAAGCAGAGATTCACTGGCTTGCCAAATGACATGGTATTCCTGAAGAGGAAGGAGTTCCAGCTTCACACAGGGATGGAAAAAGGAAGTGGTTGAACGGTCATTTATTCTAGAGGAGACATATATAGGAATCTACCAGAGAGAAATGTGGGCTTTCCTGGAAAAAAAAAAAAAATCAGTCCTTTGTCATCTCATGCTATACTAAAACATAAAAATAAGAAAAATGACCTGTCCTTACAAGGAGGTTAGAGATACTAATTAATGTTTGTGAAGCACTAAGTAGTATAGCAATAAATTACATGGGTGATCCTATGAGGATGTTACTAATTGTGTATTCAGGCCAGAGTTTGAATAGGATATAGTAAATGAGGCATGAGGCCGTGCACTTAGCAGTGAGGATAAAACAAGCTAATGAATCGTTGCTCGTTAAATGTATGCCACCCATGTGCACAGAAAGGCTAAAGGTACTGTGTAAAAAGGTACATGTTATCCTGTAATTGAAGGTTTTACAGTGCATGTAAGAGTTACAAATTTAATTTGTCTGGGAAACTTTAAATCAGGCATTTTCTATCCTTGGAAACACAACTTTGCAACCCTGACACTTTTTGAATAGAGGCTTTTTATGGAATTCAGTAGAAATTGTTTAAATATTGTGTTTCCCCTGCTTGTTTTGCCACAGTTGGCACTGAGCTCCTTCTCCCATGCTGCCTTCGCCATCTGGAACAGACTAAATGGCTTTCTGAGTTGCCTTAAATCCCATCACCAAATCCTATCTTCCAGGCCTGTAATTCACGTCCATCTTTCTCATAGGAGAACTCAGTCCCATTTCTTGACCAAGCTTGGCTCCATTAAACTTAGATCCCTGTCAGGTCTTGCCTTTTTTTCTCTATTGCATTTTTATACCACAAAGACATGAATCTATAAGATGTTAATACATCTGCCTACATTTATTAAGGTAAAATGAGACCATCAGGGATTTAGTATTCTGAAGTTTTCCACGTCAGATTAATTAGTTCAGAGAAGTGTTTAGTTCAGTCTAAATTAGGTTTTAATGAAATGGCAGCAAACTGACTGACTATCTATGGAAACTCAGACTGACTGTTCTCTTTCTAAAGAAATTGGAATTCCAGTACCCTGTTGAAGATAAAGGTAAATGAAAAGCAGGGAATCAGATTGCATCCAGAATTGGATATCATCCAATATGTTTCAGTTTGGTATCGTAGATATATTATAAATACAGGCAACAGGAAATAAATATCCAACAGTAAAATGGATATTAATCAAGTGCAGTACTGATACCTAACTTTCCCCCATGCTCAGCTTGTACCATTTCTTTATGTTTAGGTGGAGCTTGAGTGACTTTAGTCATATATACCTTTGATCGGTCTAAAAATCCCCTTGCTTTGCTTTTAAAGGAACAGTTAAAAAAATGTAGAGCTCGTGCCCAGTGAGGGGTCGTTGTGCCTTCGGGATGGAGGTGTGTGTTAATATTACAACTGTATCATGAACCAAGTTCATCCAAGGAGACCAATTTCACCATCGAGTTCCCCTCTCTGCAAAAATTTCAATAGCACCTGGCGGCAGTTTCTCCACACTGCTCCACCCATTCCATCCCCCTTAGCAGGTGCTTACAGCTGCAGATCGTTTGTATGGGGAATCACTGCTCTGAGCAGCAACTGTATTTTACCCTTTCATTTCTGTACTGGCATAACCTCTGTTAGGATGTGAATATAACTCCTCAGTTTCCTCCAATCCTACCCCCAGTCATCTGTCCATGGGGTCGCCAGGCATCTTTCCACACCTGTGGCACAATGATCTTTCTGATCAGCACTTTAAATAATGGCTTTCTAATATAGGGTAGAAATGCAGGGGATATTTTGACAAGTGCATCCACAGAAAGTGGAGATGGCACTTGGTGTCCTTTGATCTTTTGTTTCTAATTTGTTTTTACGCTAATTGTTCTAGTGTTTTGTTCCTTTACATCATTTATCCACCATTACTTGATAATATATTAGGTTATTTTGTTTTCCACTAAATTTAGTATCTCAAACATTTTGGTTCTTCTCGTCACTCTGAATTTGTCAAATTGCCACCAGTGTGATCCCTCTCTGCTTTGGATAAGGCTGGTGGAGTGATGGTATTATCTCCACCCTCCTGAGCCTCTGTGGCTTGGCAGAGATCAAATGGTCACATCCTGCGATTTTTCCTGGGACCACAGAACCAGTGATTCTTCAGACACTAAAAACTCTCTTAAATGTGAGATTCTCAGCCTGAGAAAAGGCATTCATTCATGTACCATGCAAATTCAAAATTAATTTATATGATATTCACTGTGGTCTGTGTTCTTTTAAAAAGAAAATAACATTAAGACAGCATAGAGATGAAATTGAAAGAAAGGAAACCAACCCTTCCCTGCTGACAAGCTAATTTTCAGTGCTTGAAGAATTACAGAGTGAAGTAAAATTATTTTATTGCCTTCTTTCATCATTATGCCACAGTACTAATTATGCTCCTGGTGTTCTAAAGTTTATAATGCTATTTCCTGTCACTGAGTTCCTATTTCTTTATTAAATTAATTATTTAAACACATACTTTATGCTGCTAGTGAGGCCCTGGTAGCAGACTATCATCTTACAATGACACCAGTGGGTAAGTTTTCATCCACTGCAAAGATAGAAATGATGGAACAATGGCTGTATAGAATAGAAACCATAGAAAAGTGATTAATATTTTTCAGAATGATCAGCATATGCTGCCACAGAGTGAATATGAAATCATCACATTTTAATATGGAAAACTGATGACGTCTAGAGCATAAATAATAAAAGTTACACAAACATATCTTGGCATGCATACAAGAGACTAGAGTATGGAAGGCACTATACATCCTAAAGGATACTTGCTTTGCTGCAATCACTGCTTTGCATAGACTTCAGGAGGAGTGACCTTTCATTTCAGCCACTACTCCCAGCTGACTTCAGAAAGATCTAAGGAATTTCAATCAAGAAATGAGCAAATCTGTGATAAAGATGGACCCACTGCCACAGCTCTGATAAGCTCAGGGCTTAACATGGAACAAAGGGTCATTGCTGTCTGGTCTGGGAAGTGTTAGCAAACTGCTTGTGAGTGTAGGCAAGCTTAATAATGACAACCGGCTTCAAGGTGCCTCCCAATCACTGCTAGAAGGAGAAGTATGAAATATGACTCTGTTCTTGTTAAGAGTATAATAAAGTTATGGACAGAGAGAATACAAAATTGAAGGATTAACCACCAAGGAGAAACAGTCCCTCATGGGAACCATGCTTGTGCTACTAAAGGGAGTGCCTTATGGCAATTTAATCAAATGGCCAACTGCAATAAGTCTTCAAAAACATTTTAATGTAGTCCTTAAAGCAATGTTGTACCTTTTCCCCAAGGCTCCTAGAAGCCTTTTGGCAGCTGGGGATTTCCGCACAGAAGCCACCCCTGTGGCACCTCTAGGATTGGAGCTGCCAAAGGTGATGGCAAAGGGTTTGGCACTGCTGGCTGAAATGCATCTGGGGATGTGCTGGGGAGAAGTCCTTGGCCAGGGAGGAGTGGTGAGTTACTGCAGCTCCTTTGCTCTGTTGGAACAAAGAGAGGCAAGTTAGGGACCAGGGCTGGAGGTTAGCAAACGCTGAGCCCATAGGAAATTCCAGCATTAAGACTAAGGCTCTGCTATTAAGGAACGCATTTACACCTGAATGAGGTCTCCAAACATAGGATGCCTGTCATCAGTGCACTCACCTGGCAAAATTTAGTGGTGCACGTTCCAACCATACTTTCAGCAATTGTCACAGGCTTGTTTGCAGACACGGTCAGACCTGACTTTGGAATCTCTACTTCCATATCCGTATTTTTCTCTCCATTCAAGGATTACAGGTGCCACTCCCGATAAAGCCATTGGAAATCACACCCAAATATTTGGGAACAGAAACCTAGCCTGATCACTTAAAGCCAATGTAGCGTTTTCCCAAAGTCTTTCAGATAAAATCAGAAAGTTGTTTACGTTTTAAATAAATTGATGGTAGACTGTTTTATTTTTAAGGAAAAAGGTTTTTTTCTTTTTTTTTCCTCTCAGTAATTACAAAATTTCTGGTATTGACTGAAACAGTACATAAGTGAGGCAGATCATGGAAGAAAAAATTTTAAGAGCTTTGTCACTGTCTTTCCTGTCCTATTACTCAACTTAAGTGTTCAACCTCTTCTGTGTGAAGACCACTAGGTTAGACAAATCATTGTAGTGATTTTGTCATACAAGCAAATGCTTAAGGCAAATTTAGATCATCAGAATAATTTCCCATTTTTCCTACATTTATAGATAGTTTGTATCTTATTTTCTGTCCCGTTGCTAATTATCTTAAAAGGGGCTTTGTAATAGAAAAGGATTTTTGTCACCGAACCAGTCATTTTTCTGGCACACTGCACTGCTAGTAATGCAATTGCTTAACTAAAAATTGGTGCAGCTTTAACATCATAACATAATCACTCATTTCTTTGCCTTTCATTCTAATAATGTAAGACATAATGAACTCTTGGTAGATATAGTAATATCCCATAAGTATTTCTATAGGATTTATGTTGTCATTTAATATTATTTCAAAGGAAAAAACATAATTCTTGCCATTTTGCTCAGCTACCCATTTTGTGATTTTTTTGTTCTCCTACTATCACTGAAAAGAAATGATCAAATTAACCATTTTAACAAGCATTTGCTAGTTGTGCCTACATACTATTCATTTAAATGACTTGTGAAATCAATCAAATCATGGGGCCTAGTCTTCTTTCCCTGAATAATGACTTCAAGGAAGATCCACCTCCTCTCCGGGAAAGAATGGATAGCTGGGAATGCTCAGGGGAATAAAAGGATTTAAAGCACCGCACATAAAAGGCTGAGTAGAGGAGTCTTTGAAAATAAATGCAGGCTTCAACAAAGGATGAGAAAGAAAAGGGTACAGAGGGAGGGGCTTGATGTAGATATGGACAGTGCATACAGAAGAGGCTGATGAGGAGATGCATAATACCCCAATCGAATGAGCTGTAGGTGCTGAGCTATAGGCTGAGGAAAATGCATTTTGATGAGGGGCATAGGATATGCAGAGACTGGCTGTGGCTGATGGGGTAATGAAGAGACCTCAAAAGGAAGCCAGTCTGGAAAATTAACCTAATTCTCTTAAAACAAAGCGTTTGCATTTCCACTAGTATGCAATGAGCTGTTCTTCACAATCAAAAAATTATGAAGCTGAGAAAAAGAGATGAGGTCCATTTAATATTTTAAAAATCACAACAACTCTTTTTCCCATATCCCTTATTTAGGGTTAATTGAATTAAAAGGTGCCCAGTTTGTCATTAACCCAGAGTGGTGAAAAGAATCATAATATTACCTCACAGTTACACAGCTTCTGCCTGGATTTTTGCATTGGTAGCAAAGTCTTTCTGGAAGATTTTCTTAGAGCAGGACTGAAGTAGCTGTAGCATTTCTAGTGAGTGTTTACATGCACTTCTCCAGAAAACAAACAAACATAGAAATGATAAAAGAAGATGGTGAGTAATATTCTTAGATTAGCATCCTTAGAGTTCAAAACATTAAAAAAAAAATTAAGCTATTTTTTCAGTTTTTGTTGTTTCAGTAAGTTGTTGGTGGGTTAAACATGTAATTAAAAAGGAATGCACACATGGTTAATACTTTTAATTGTGTCAGAGCTAACAACTTTGTGGAGATATGCAAGATCATCATCACCGCCTGACAAAATTCCAATCATGTATATTCAGCCACCCCCAATTATTGAAGTAACAGTTGAGTCATGAGACTTACTCATGGATATTTGGCATTACTCTCCACTGACATTACCTATCAGACCAGACCAGTCATGGGTCTGACCAAGTACTGCAATGACAATGTTTTTCTAGGAGTGTTTGTGATGCTTTGTGAAGATCATGTTTGAGCAGTTCAGTAATTTTGGTCTGGAAGAATAAAAATGCCACTGTTGCTCCATAATACTTTGTTGAGACTCAAATGCTGCAGTGTTTTCTGAATATAAGATACAAATTTTAAAATAAATGTAACGCTTGGGACTCTGCTGACTGTGACAGACAGGATAACCAGTGGTGAGTGCTTTTGGATGCTGAAGGGCATCATCAAGGCCATCTTCTGTGAGTTGGTGCCATACTTTCACCATCCTCACATGAGATTTCAGAACCCAGAGCCATGTCCAAGTAAATGACTGCCATTCTTTAGAGTCTTGCAGCCTCTGACCATTATTCCTTGGTCACTAATTCCTTTGAGGTGAGCAAGTATGCCACAGGTAAAGAGGGTATGGAGATTTTGTCCTCAGTAGTGCTGTGGGTGACATCTGAGAAGTTCTTCAAGACTTTAGTCTCCAAGACTTCTGAGAAAGAAGCTTTGATAAGATTCTTATCTTATTCTTCTACTTCCAGCCTACTGCAGCTACATACATAAGGCTTTGCTCAACCTCTGAGACTGCCACTGGGTTATTGTGCCCCTTGAAAAACTCCACTTTCTATCATAGTACACATTTGTTGGAAATGTAATTTCTTTGAGGTTGCAGACTGGAATTACTTGAGTGTTTTTGGCAGGTGTGAGAGGACACTTCCAGTGTGGTAGAGGAGATAGAAGTGTGGGGAAAATACAATACAAAAACGATGGGTTCAGCAGCAAAAGACAGAAAAATGAGAAAGGAAGGGTTTCAGATCTAAAATACGGATGACTGAGGATAAAGCAGGATGGATAGACACTGCTAAATTGATTGAGGATAGGAAGTTGGCAACAAATAGGAAGATACATGCACTACCTGACTATGCAACCTCCTTCATGCTCTGAGGCCACTCTTCAGGGTCTGACAGCTTTGGGGAATGCATGTACCTTAACTACATAGGGGAGGTTCTTGTCATGGAAAGTGCACATGAGGATTTAGGACCAATTACTCCATTGAGTGTTGGAATGCTGTAGAGTTCTGGTTTCATGCAACAGGAATCTGCTTTGTGCACATCAATATCACTTTGAGAAACCAGTTAATATGTGACAAATGGGTACAGTCTGGGTATTTGCTTCAAAACTACCCTATTGCTGTGAACTGAATTACTAAGTTAGCAGAATGGCTGTGCATGTAAGTGCATGAATATGTCTCTTCATGACCATGAGCAAGATTATTATTATTATTTATTTTCCTTAAGGGTTGAAAAGGCACATGATTAAAAAGAAATAATATGATTACAGCTTATGGTTTCTGGCTTTCTGCAAAATGGAGAAAATGAAAAAGAACATTTTGTTAACAGGACAGCTTTGCAACAATACAAAGAACTGCATTCATACTTTGCTTTTCTGCCATGTTGTAAATATTTCAACCCCAAATAAGTTCGTGTAGTAGCTGACAAATGTATTGATTTCGTAAGTATAAATCTTTGAGCAATGCCATATGCTATTTTTTTTTTAAGACCAAATGAATTGAAAGATCTGCAGCCCTGAGGAAGGAAGGAAATAGTAACCATCTGTGAAAATTGATTTCTGTATTTACACCATAATGGTGAATTATCTGCATGTCCTTTGATTAAAGGTTAACTTTTGTTGGTTCCCTAAACGCTAAAGAATACAGTTTAAGGCTTCAACTTAGCAGTGTCTGAAGCTCTGCAGAACTGACACTGGTAGGCCATAGCATCTTGAAAATAAGCCCTTTTGTAGTTTTCATGGGAGTAATTTTCTTTCATGTACTAGTACTGCTAAGTTTAGCTTGTGGTTAGGTCTCTCAAACCATGGCCAGATGAGCAGCTGTGGCTGGGAACAGACTTCCCTGCTCTTGCCCTGCACCTGTGTCCTGTCCACCAGCTGTGATCTGGAAGCTGTGGAGCTGGTTGAGACGAGGGTCAGGGGTTTTCAGCAGCAGTGGAGATCCACTCTTGTGCCTGTCTAGCTCCCAGACTAGCCTGAATCTCAGCATCCCTTAGCACACACAGTTCACTTTGTTTCTGTTGGGACCCTGTCCGAACTATGCCCTTTGATAAAGAAATTTCATCTTCGTGAAGGCTTCAGACATCTTCTACAGTAGATCTCCTTTTTCTTATCATGCATCCTACTATAACTCATGCAGTAAAACTAGCAGGGGAGACTTGGATTAGTTTAATATGTGATGCAGCTTTCAGGAACCCCCAGAATATAGCAACATCATCTTCCGTCAGTAATGATCATGAAGGCAGTCTCAAATGCAGGATTTGGATTGCCTATTGAGGATTGCACCTGTTTGTTATCTCATTTGTGAAAAGTAGAGATCTGAAAGATGAATTAACACCTTTTGCTCCTCAGTGCAGAACTATTCTCTGTATTTGATTCTTCTCCTAGCCTATCATATAGAAAAGCTCATAAAAATGGCACCAAGACAGTTCACTGTTAATGAGTATTTTTTGATGTAATATTTCACTACATTTTTAAGGGTGAATTTATAGCTGATCACACATTTTTTCCTAGTGAAGATAGGCTATAAAGTAACATCTGGCAAAAGGAGTTTTCCTGTAACTTCTTTGTTTTGTGGAAGATGGTTCTGTGCACCATCTCCTGAGAATTCTGAGCTGAGCAAGACTAACCAATAAACGTAACTGTAGCAGAGATCTGGACTGAGAGCAATGCCCTCACAATAAGAAACCCATAGAAGCTGTTGCAGCAAGACGAGATACGGTTTGCAGAAGTTCTGAACCTCAGTTATATTTATCCCACAAGCTGTCACCAGTGTGGCCATGCTGTGAAGAAGCACAATACCTAAGATGGATTGGTAGAGAACTTTACTGTAATTTCACTGCAACATCAAATCTTCAAAAAATATGTGTACAGATATTCCTATGTCTCTGTCACTCCACTATTTTATTGAGCTAAAGTCATGGCCCTTCAGTTTCTCTCAGCAGTCCACTAAGCAGAAACATGGGATCCAAGAAAAATTCTACCTAAGAAAGGGGTAGAGATGGAGGATTATCGAACTGAAGTGTGTGAGGCAGGGAGTGGCAGAAAGAAGCTCCTTTTTGGTACGGTTTGTCACTTTTATTCCTCTGTGAGCTAATGCCTTTCTCTGTTCATGCTTCACTGATTCTCTCTCCCACTAGGCTCAAATTCTGCCTCTCAGCAGTCAAGGGGTATGGGTAATAAATCCTGAATGCAGGCAAGGGGTGCTTAAGATCAGGAATGTCAGTCTGCAGGATGAACCAAAAAGCTGGATACCCTGGCTGAAGTCTGCCAAGGCTCAGAGGAGCACAGCAGCATGCCAGATCCTCCCTGGATTTGAGTGTATCAGCCTGGTAAGTGCCCAGAAAGAGGGCCCAAACTGCAGTGCTGCTTTTGTGGTACACTATCACTACTACAGTGGTTTTACTATAGAACTCGTCTCAAAACCAAATCAGATTCCCAAGCTAATACAGGACAAAGCCTTGAAGACAAATAACAATGTATTTTAATAGTGCATTTCTTTTTACCAGCAAACATGAAAAAAAGGCACAGTGATTCCAGATTACAATGTTAGAGATGCATTAAGAACATCTGTCATTATGACAGAATCATAAATCATTGTGCTGAAATCCTGACACGCCTTTTCTTCATTGGCAAAGTAATTTTTTAAAATGGGATATAATTAAGTTGCTTAGAGCCACATATTACCTATTTTAAACCTATTTTTTTTTTCATGTGAAAACTGTCAGATGAAACACACTGGTTTTGTTTTGTTTTTAAATGAAGTTAATAAAAGAACCTGACCACTGTTTATCATAGCAATTGAAAGCTCTGCTAGGAACTGTCCCATGTGAAGAAATTATAAGGAAAATAAACCTGTGAGTAAGCGAAACCATGCTGTAGGTGCACCAGCAAACCATCCTGACATGGAAGACAGATAAGTAGTAAGAGACCAGTATATCTGTATCAGGAATTCTCCAGTGACTTGAATATCAAAAAGGAAATCCTACAAAGAGTGAAATCAAGGGCATATAAGATGATGGGTAATAAAGCAGTGGCATAAACATCTAGGGATAAAACTAGAAAGAATCAGTCACAAAATGACTTACAACTTTCCTGGAGCATAAAATGGAAGAAAGAGAGGTTCTTAAATACCATGAAGTTAGAGGAAGAGAAGGGCAGAGGCACAAATAACAGGTACCCAGAGTTGAGGGAAATGTTTATTAATTTTGCTACTTTCTTCACATACACATAAACATTAATGATAGGTATTTAACAATGCTATTTTTTTAACAGAATGACATATGCCAGAGTAGGGGAAAAAAGTAAAAGAATGTTTGAGTAAGTCAGACGTACGCAAGCCTCTAGCGCTTGCTGAAATTCACTTAATACCCACTGGCCTCTTGACTTACCTCTGAGAGTTCCTGAAAGAGTGGATAAGTCACCAGGGCCTACAGCAACTATGTAGCCTAAGATGGAAATACAGTCAGCATCATACCTACAATATTTGGTAATTATCAGAAATCTGACGTTACAATATACATTTTGAATAATTTTAAACAAACTATTTTAAACCAAACACCCACTTGGTTTAAAGCCTTGCTCTTCATTAATTCTTCCCATTGTGGCACCTGGGTTTTAAAAAAGGAAAAGAAAAAAAAATTTAGTAAGGTTTTTGTTTCTTAAATTTGGCATTCTCAGCAAGCTTAGATTTCAACACCCTTAAGAAGTTGTTGGCTGTTTGCAGGGTTATAACTGCTCCTGCTTTTAAAAATGGGAAAGGAAGAACCTAGGGAATTACAGAGTACTCTGCCTAATGTCAATACCGAGAAAGATAATGAGACAAATTATTGAGAAGTAAATTCATACACGCCATGAGAAGAAGGTGATAAGAAGCGTCCAACACGAATTTGTCAAACTAATCTAATTTCCTTCTTGAATAAGGCAACTGGTCCAATAGATAAGGAAAAGCACTTCAAATGACTGTATGTAAGACCCAAGATGTATCTTGACCTGAGTAAGGCTTTGACATCGTCCTGTATGCTCATAAATGAACTGGGGAAAGCTTTTCCATTTGAAATCACCCCTAATTCAATCCACTGTCAAAAGTAAACCTAATACCTGGCTGTTGGTAGCTGCACTTGGAGATGTCTTGCACAGCTCCTAACGGATACACATCTGTTAACATTTCAATATAGACTTAGATGACAGAATTTGAAATCATTATAAGCTTGGTAGGTGACAACATGTAAAGATTTGCAAAATGTGCTCAAGGACAGAATTAGAATTCAAAAATGTCCTGATACGTTGTGAAATCCAACATGAAAAATTTGAACAAAGGCAATCGCAGAGGGCTACATTTGGGAGGATGAAATCAAAAGCGTAACCACAAAATGCCACTGCAGATAAAGATCTAATGATTAATGAAGGCCATGAACGAGCCAACAGTGTGATACTGCTGAGGAAAAGAGATAAATGTAATTCTAGATTTTCTTGAATTGTCTGCTCAAAACAGTGTATGTTAGATGGGATAATTAGCATGCTCTTCTTGGCACTGGTGACGCCTCAGCTAAAATACTGTTTTACTCTGAGGCACCATAATTTCAGAAAGATGTAGATCAGCTGGAAGCAATCCAGAGATCAACAAGGATGAAGATTGGAAAATTGGATCCATAAAGCAAGGTTGCAAGTTCTAGTTTTGTTTTAATCTTTAAGAAAAAAAAGGTTATATGGTGTTCAACAGTCTTTGAGTACATAAAAGGCTATTACAAAGAGGGTAGTGTTATGTTTTTTCATGCCCCCTAATGACACACAGAATGTCAAGGAAACCTTTTTCAGCTGTACTATAATAAGCATTACAGTAACACATTCTAACTAGAAGAAAAGATTATTGCTGGAATATATTACCCAAGAAGGTTGTATAATACTTGCCATTATTGATTTTAGATACAAATCAGAAGGACTGTCATCTCAACTTATCAAGACAGTTGTGGACTTTCTTTGAAGTTAGGAGATGGACCAGGTGCGTGTTTTGTAGCAGGTGGCTGAGATCACTGGAACTGGGACAGAGCATACAAATTATTACAGGGTAATCCGTAACATATTTTCACTAAGAAAGCACTTGAAAATTCCATGTGTGGTTTTGGGCATAGTCAATTGCTGTTATGGAATATTGAACAGTTGTTCTCTGGTTTTGTTTTTTTTTTAAACATCTTTCCTTTGATTTTGTGTTGTGGGATTTTTGGTTTGTTTTACCTCAGGAAGGCTTGGTACAGCTTTGATTAAAAATATTGAGGAATAAGAAATTACATGACCCCTTGAGATCCCATCCAAATCTATATTTCTATGATTCATGTGCAACCTACTGTCTTTTTCTAAGCTGTTGAAGAGCTTTCCAAGCACAAGTTAATTATTAAACTAGTTCTTTTCCCAGGGCAGTAATGACCTAATCATTTATGATAGTACTCAAATAAGGAATTAAACAAACATATCCAGAATAAACACAGATCAAATAATCTTTGCCAATGGAAAAGGACAAAATCTTGTTTTCATGCCAGTGGGTCTGCAAAACAACGGCACAGATACAGATGTCAGTAAAACTAACAAATGCAGACTTCTCAACCTGTGAGAAATTCTCTGTTTTAGTAATTCTTTTTATTCAAAATTCTAGGATGTTTTTCTATTTTGGAAAATCAGAAGAATGGGAATGAGAAAAAATGCAAGTGTTTTGAAAAGGTTGGAAGGTTTTGAGGGCTTGAATTACAACTGAACATTTCAACATTCAAAACCCAAAATGTTGCAGTCATGGTCTACCATATAAATATCTATCTATCTATCTATCTATCTATCTATATATATATATCTTAGCTAGGGGAGCACAGAGCCCTCGTATACACAAGAAAATGCCAACCAG
Source organism: Corvus kubaryi (assembly GCF_017639235.1). NCBI lineage: Eukaryota > Metazoa > Chordata > Aves > Passeriformes > Corvidae > Corvus > Corvus kubaryi. Next base: position 7,545,666 of record NW_024582061.1, on the reverse strand, counting down.
AATTACTGTGCAAGTAAAATAGCATTCTGCAGTATGATATTTTTTGTGTTAGCTCAAAATAAATCTCTTTAAAATCATACTCACAAAGGAAAACTGAGCAAACCCATTTATTTTTCTATTTTTTTTAAATTACTTAAAACTAAGGTTTTTTTTCAGAAAATATACTCTTTGCTAGAAATTCAAACCCATATAAAACTTCTGAAAAATTCTAGTCACTAATAAGTATGAAAAGAACTGGCTCAAAAATGTTTTCTAGAGGAATCTGTGCTCATCAGAGTGGACTGTAGTGTTGACCAAAATATGACTGTGAACTGGAAGTGTTTGCAGTCACCACTGTTATTTTAGTCTAGTAAAAAGATGATCCTCAAAGATAGGATCAGGGTTATGACTTCCCAGAAATTCAGAAATATTTTTAGGTTTGGTGTTTATAGGCTATACTTCAGTGAATATCCACTGGTTCTTTTGTTTTTTTAAAACTATACATAACGTTTAGACACCAGAAAAATTATTTCATACTGCACAAGAATTTTCTCTCTTATGAAAAAAACACTGGAGCTTGTGAATTTTGCTGTGCAAATGGGTAAATACTGACATAATAAATCTGGCTTGCATCAGGTAAATCATTAGACACCCTACCCTTGGATCAACACTTGCAGAATTTCAAGGACCCTGGGACAAACATGTCAGGTGTCAAGGACAGGCTTAATCGCAAAGCACAGGGAGGGACAATTAGACAATGGGGGTTGGGGTAGATGACCTTTAAAGGTCTGTTCCAAACCAAGCTCTTCTATGATTCTATGACCCAAGAGAAGAGAACTCAGCTGAGCTGAGCTTGCTCAGGGCAGCCCCAGTGAGACGATTCCATTGCTGGGACCTGTAAATCTGAAGGTGGACTCTTTGGTTTGCAGGCCAGCGTGTTGGTACAGCCCCACTGCACACGCCAACAGACTAAAGTGTCTTAAGCGGCTTAAATAGCTTTAAGCAGCTTTGAAGACTTAGATACTTTAAGCTTATAAAGCAGTTTAAGCTGCTTAAACCACTCTAGGACTTTAACAAGGGCCCCACGATGCCGCTCCTTGCCTGGTGAGTGAAACAAAGCTGGCTGCAGCTCCCTCGCCATCGGCTGGAAGGATGGCTCTGCAGGGTTGCCACAGATCCAGCCAGGAATCTGCTGATACTGACATACTTTTTCAGTGATGATGTATAAAATAATGCATCATATACTTTCTCCCCTTGGTTAACTCATTGTTACTTTCTTTTCTTTTAGCTACTTCACTTCCCCAGCCCCCTCTGGGCATTTTTTTTCCTATTTTCGGCCATTTAGCTCAGGTTCTTTCAGTATCTCTTTTCTGTCTAATTAATTCTTCCTAAAGAGATCAGTGGACTGCTCTTACTGCAGTGGTACACTTTCATGAAGAAAACACATCTCAATTCAGCCTATTCAACCCACAGAGCCGTGCTGGGGGTAATTGTTCATTTGTATCATGATGGTTTAACCTAAATCTAGAACTCTTTTTCTCAGAAGAAGAGCATGACTTGATAGAAGCATTGTGGAAAAACCCAACTGTGTAATCCCAGGAAGTACCAGTGGCAGTCATTAGGTTATCACCTACAAAATCAGGTAACCAGATGGGAGAGCATTGTTCATGAGAAGGACTACAATGCACCAAATCTGCGTCAGTTTCTGGCATTTTGGAGGTTTCAGAAAGGATGTAGGAGGAGGAACTCTGGGCACAGCTGTCCAGAAAAATGGGTAAATGTATGTTCCTACACTGAATCTCTTAGGGCTGGAAGGACTTTGCTTTCAGTTTTTACTTCATCTGTCTGAATTTGGGGTATGCTGTGCAAACCACAACTCATGTTGTTCTTACCAAAGGATGTAACACCCCCTTCCCCTTACACAGAAGACAGCAGCTGAGTGTAGGTTTGGTTTGGTTTAGTGACAACTCACTTTGAACTGCCATGCTAATAACTAGGCAGTGGTGATAATATACTGGAGCACTTGAGTTGGATGTGATGTCCTTGCTGCTGAGGATCCTCTTAGGCCTACATCATCCCATTTCTTTTGTGTTCGAATTCCCTTTCCAGTTGCTTTACAAAGAACATTCTCCACTTCTCTTTCATATCCTTCACCCATTTCCTGGGCCGTACTCTAACTTCTCAGGTGTTCTCTCTCTGCAGGCCTCAACTTACCTGGGCCCGTATTTTTCACAGGCTTATGGAGTCCCATCACAAGCACCTTCGCATATATCACACACTTCAATCACAATTTAGCTATGAAATGTAACTATAAAGCTTATCATACTCAAAAATGTGTTTGAAAGACTTGAGAGTGTAAGCAGGAAGAGCGATAATGGTCAGCCTTACTCACTGATCTATTTTTTTCCTGATTATCTATATTATATGTTCCTAAATGATGTTCCTTATCACCATTGTGTATTGAATACACACTATGTCCAATGTGACATAGTTTACAAGCATTACTTAACACTTTCATGAAGGCTTGCTTTGTACCAAATGCTGGGGTTTTTTTCCAATATTATGCTGAAAGCATGTTTGTCTCCATTTATATTGAATAAAATGATTTCTAGCATGATCTAGTCTTTTCAAGTCATCAATGCATTTTAATCTCTTCTCCCATTTATCCACCTATCAATTATTACTTCCTTCAAAATGTGTTTAAACCCCTACATATGATATCAATAGGATTCACCAGCGTGGTGAGTGATTGAATTTTTTTTTTCTTAAATATTGGTTCGATATGCTCCCATCAGACCACCACTGGTAGTTAATAGATATATTTGTAGTGGAGTGTTGGAACCATGGGAGCAGGGTTTGCTTGTGTTCATGACTTTTGTCTATATCATCCTCCTCA
>NW_024582061.1:7515721-7537791 GCF_017639235.1 Corvus kubaryi | reverse complement strand
TTCCTTCCTTCCTTCCTTCCTTCCTTCCTTCCTTCCTTCCTTCCTTCCTTCCTTCCTTCCTTCCTTCCTTCCTTCCTTCCTTCCGAATTCCTTCCTTCCTTCCTTCCTTCCTTCCTTCCTTCCTTCCTTCCGAATTCCTTCCTTCCTCCCTCCCTCCCTCCCCTCCCTTCCCCACCTCCTTCCCTCCCTCCCCAAAGTCAAGACAACTGTCTCCTTGATGAGTCTGTAGGATTACAGCTGACCTTGCTACAGGACAGCGTGGGGCTTCATAGGCCAAATTGTCACTTTTTCTCATCCCTCCATCTTCTTCAGCATTTTCTCCCAAACCTTGACACTCTCACAACTGTTTAATATATTTTTTTTAACGATCTTGTTTAGCTGAAGTAAAATGATAGCTTGTTTCAATTTCAAAAAATAACTTTTCTTTACACTTGTTCCTAGCTGTTTTTTTTTTCTTTTTTCCAGCTTTGGTGGCTAGCTTCTTTGGCAAATGGATGACACAGTGAATTGCCTGAATCTATTATGTGTCTGTGAACACTGAATCCCTAGATTGCAACACCAGCCCAATTCTTCACTCTGCTGGAAGTCATCTTAAGAGGTGGATAGAGCTTAAGATTTTAGGAAGAAAGCCGGAGTTACACTCTACCAATATTAATTTCATGCATTCATGCCTGCCTGCATTCTTGATTCTGTAATTGGGCTGTGCTTCCATCTCCACCCATATCCTGCCTTGATGCATATCCACGTGCAGATGACAGCAGCAGGGACAGGTAAACCAGTCAGCTTGCAGGCTGAGTCACCCCAGGAAGGCAGACTGTCATCTGGCAACTAGGATGGAGAAGAAGGAAGTGTGCCAACCAAACAGGACTGAGCAATGCATCGCACCCCGCATGTCAAAACAGAGGTTGCACAATGTTGGCTATGACAGAGAAATGTGGAGAAGAACATAAGAATGCATTTCCAAAATGGCCTTCATAGTAGGAATTAAGAAAAACCAAAATTCAGCCTATTTCTTTTCATGGACCACTTTAATACCGAAGATGAATACAGCAATCAAGAAATAGCTAGAGCAATGGTGTAGTATAACCCTCTCAGCATTTTTGGTCACTTTTATATGGGTGTCTTTTCCTCTGCATGGAGGCTCAAAAGTGGGATCACAAACACAATTTATGAGTATGGAGCAATTATGCCATTTGTTGGATTGTACACACAATAAATGGCTGTGAGTAATGTGCTATTAGCCTAAGCATTAATACCCTCCCCACTTCTGATGCAAGTAACCACTGGATTTCTGCTGGTCAGGAAGATGGTAATCACATGGGGAAGTGCCAGACTCTATTGCTCCTTGCAATAGGTTGATCCTCAGTTTTGCTGAGTTGCTATCTTCTATTTTGATTTTTGATTTTTTTCCCCCTCAGAGTTTTAGAGTTATTTCAGTTGTTAATTTTTCCATGAGTCCTCAAGTGACGGCTGTCAACTCATCAATTTCATTTCTGTTCTTGTTCCAGCTTTTTCTTATATATCTTGCTTGGCTTAAGTGCTTGTATTGTCACTTATAGGTTAGCAACCTTTTTTTAGTAAAGCAGACGTGGGGTCACACGGCCTACCTAGGCCTTGTATTAAAATAGCACAAGTGTGAAAGATCTACCAATATGGTGGGAGACAGATTGATCTGTACTTAGTGTTTGATGTATTTTTAAGTACCTTGCTGGCTTAAACATGTGGGTCTTGCCAGATGGCAAAAAGACTCAGAAATAGATCTTGACACAAACACCATGCAGGGTCAGATGTGCTATATAACTGATGGTATCAGTGATGCTCTTTGTAATGCCCAGCAGAAAAGTCTGGGAAGGATGAACTTCAAAGGCAAAATACCTAGAAATCAGTGAGGTGAAGCTGAAAAATCTAGTGCTGCATGATATTCTGACTTTGATCATGCTCAGATTCATAAGGATGAGAAAAAAATCACTGTGAGGATAATTAATCATTGGCACAGGCTGTTCAGAGAGGTCTGGCACTCTCCATCCTTGGAGGTTTTCCAGATGTGGATAAAACCCTGAACAGCCTGGTCTGAGCGAAGTATTGACCCTGCAAGGAGACAGATGAACGTACCAGGGGCCTCCTGAGTCCCCTTCCAGCTCGGATCACTCAGTGATTCTGTAAGCTACTTTTGGAGCCAAGATGAGGTGGAGAAATAATGTTACAGAGGGAAAATGCTCAGTGTGACATTTTCCAGTATGCCCACGTCTCTGTAAAGCTTGACTGCTGCCATCTGTGTAAGGTGATCCTGTCTCTCTCCAGGTCCTGTCCTGGTGTTCCTAGTCTCTCTCCTAAGCTAGTGCTGGCCCTTGTCCAACATCTCTGTGAGCTGTTTCGGCTCACCAACCTGGAGAAGATGATTTTTTTTTTAACTGGTTGGCTTTCTGCTGATTTAGTTAGCTGAACTACTTCCCTAAGAGACAGATGAGCACCACAGCATGAGGAGGAGGTGGGAACATGTGGTTAACATTGGAAAGAGTCAAGGGTGGGCAGGGCCCTCTCAGTGGGAGTGAGCCATTACATTTGCCTTGCTGCTTCAGGAAAACAAAGTGATATATCTGCAGCAGCTTTAATATGGGCAGAACAAATTGGGTAAGCGCAAAAACGGTGCATCATAAAGAAAATAAAAACTCAGAAATAAAAATTCTATAGTGCTGAGACAATGAAAAGTGTCAAATTACATGAAGGAATGTGACAGTAAACAAATAAAGTGACAAATGACGTCCTTTGTAAAGATGCAAAGGAAAGATGAAGAGAGATGTATCAAATATCTAACACTTGAAATTGAAACTCCTGCCATGGTAGGAAACCACAGATCTTGTTTACCAAATTGCAAAAATCCTGTGTGGGTAGTTTAAACAGGAAATGGGCTGATCAAAAGCAATGATAGGGAAATATGAACAACAGAGATAATACGGATAAGCAAGGCATTTTAAAGAAGTCAGGAGCAGAAAGCTAGCCCTACTTTGACATGAGATTCTGTGACATGAGATGATGTGAATCTCTTTAAAAAGAGATTGCCATTGGTGCGGTGATGATATTAGAAAAGCAAGTTGTAGTCCAGTAGGTAGCAGCAAAAACACAATGAAAGACATTTTGGTTGTAGTAGAAATGCTAAGAAGAGACCATGATGTCACTGCAGGAGTCAAATTTAAAAAGTTGTTGAAAAAAACCTAGGAAAGAACGCCAAATTTTTACAAGAGGAAACACGGAGTTGTTAAAATATTAAAATGTGAGACAGGGAAAGTGTCTCTCTGCCCTATGTTATAAGGGAGGTCATTTGCACTGGAATACTGCACAAGATGACACAGAATTGGAAGAGAGCAGCCTCTGGACTCAGGCCCAGAAAACCAGATATTCATGCAAAAGAGCATCTTGAAAGAACATGTGGAATGACATGCTTTGCTTATCACCACTTCCATTGATTATTTTTTCAGGTTGCTTGACGTGGGCCTCAGGGATGCCTTGTGGAACTTCAGCACTCAGCTCTTACTCCATCATCACAGCATTGCAGAGAGGGGTGGATAGCTGCATCTGGGAGTCCATCTAAGCAAGAGGCTGGTTCACTTGGAACACTGGTGTGAAACAAGGCTACACTTGCTTTCTGGGGCTGTTTAGCATTATCACACATAGCTACAATGTGGGCAGCATGAGCAGCAGCATTCCGTGGGGTAGATTGCACATATCTTGGAAGCGTAAATTGTGCTAGTAGCACTGCGTTACTGAGCCACAGACCTGAAAAAACCTGTGAAGATACATAAGCTAGCAAAAAAAGTAAGCCAAACAGGATTCAAAATCAGTTATCAAAGCAAACATCTCTGAAAGCTTAGTACCAAGCATCAAAGTCATGCTAGAAAACACAAATTCTAGGAAAGCAGAACTTGCCAGTCCTGTCCATTTCTCACTTCTGAGTAATCAGGAAAGAACTGACAGTAAAAATAGGAGAATCTTCCACCACTCATACTCATTTCAGCATATGGAAATTCAAGATATTCAGTTCCAGAATGAAAAAAAGATTTTTTTAGAATTATTATTTACATATAATTACAATGCTAAAATAGATCCTGGAAAACAGAAACATCAAAGATGATAGGAAAACTAGACGCCTTGAGAAACAGAAAGTGCCTATGAAAAAGTCTGAATGTTGGTCTCTGTCTCAGCGTGGAGTAGAACTGCCCACCTCTCCTTCCACCACAGTCAGCAGCGAGCATGGGATATAATTGTTGTGCACTCTCTGAATGGCAATCCCCAAGAATTCCCCCCCAGGATGATCCAATGTGCATGAAGGAGACCCACCTGACAGGAATGATGGTCATCAATCCCAACTGTGTGTGCTAGAAACAACAAGGATTGACAGTAAGCAATGGAAGATGCTGCCTTCCACAGCAAGAATAACAAGGGCTGCTGAGAGGATCCAATACGTTCTCCATAAGTGGTTTCTTTGCTCTTCAAAGCAAAACTTGTATTAGCTAGGTTGCCACTGGAGGTAATAGTCGTGAACCTTACCAAAGGGTAGGAAAATAATGCTCCTGCTCCAGAGATGCAAAGAGCAGCTGATGGATGTCCAGGCTAAAGCACTGTACTAAATACTTCAAGGAGCCAGGGAAAACATCTTGCCAAGGCATCACTGTGTAATTGCTGCAGCCATGGCGGACTGGGGAGAAAGCCCATGCCGAGAAGGGTTGGCAGGTATGATAGGTAGCAGCAAATGAGGTAGCCATGCCACAGTGGAAATTACTTGACCCCTGATTAAAGGGGCTTTGCCTTTCATGTGTCTTCAAAGGTATCTCGAGTCCACTGGTGTCATTAGCACTGATGGTTTATTTTCATTATCGAGACTGAATGAGAGATCTTTAATCAAACTGTGTTGTATTAGAGACAGTTCTGCTGTTTAACCATAAATATTTGGGTGTGCAATCTGGTGTTGATCTGCAAGGTTATTAATATGTAAAAAATAAGTAGTCCTTTTTTATTTGCATCATCTACCAAGTTATTTCAGCTTATTAAGTTTGAGCTTAGATCTGAGCATGCTTTTTGAGGTGATCCCTTGTTGAAATAAGGGGGCACATTGAATACATTCAGGATAAATTGTTTCTGCTACAATTCCCAGTCATTTTCTTAGCCAAGTTTTAACACAAAAGCACTAAATCTATGCTTTTTTAGAAAAGTAAATCTCGACAGTCTGTTCTCAGCTTTCTTCTACATTTGTCATAATATCAAGCCCACACATAGCCCAGATTCCTCAATGGTAGCTGGTGAAATTTTTCCACCTTCTTGTGCTATAAATACTCCTGTGTCCTGAGCAGCAGCCTGTGTCTGTGTTTTGGGTACAGACTGCTGTTATTTTAGATACCTGCCTCCATAAAGGAGCATCAGTGTTTCTTACATGTCTTCATAATGAGAATTTTTTCATTACTTTCACAGAAGCTTAACCTCATTTCCAAAATGAGGTTGTTCTTGTTCTCCAAGTTAAATAACTAAATACATATATATATGTGTGTTGCGTACAAAATGTTGGGAATCCATCCATCAAGACCTATATGTATTTATATGTATATAGTGGTTGAAGTAAAGAGTTCGTTCAGGAGGGACTCATAAATGTGTGCCTTCTTTTAAGCCTGAAGATAAGTTTCATGCGTGTTTACACACTTTTCTGAATAGGGGTGCATCGAAGAACAGGCTTATTTTCTGGAACCAAAACCTTGACTGAAATGTCACTGCCTGGATCCCTTGCTCCTTGCAAGGCTGACAGCAGCAAGGGGGTATAAACCATAGCTCACAGTGGCCTCACCAGTAATATAAGGACACATTGCATGTAATCATACATCGTGTTGTTCCTCAGGTGAGACCATGTGCTTTAGTAACCCGCCTTTATGCAGTGGAAGCATCAAGATGAAGGTCATGGGTCCCAGAACACAGCTGTGATGAAGCAAATCTACATTGTGACATTCAAATTTGTTATATAATTAGAGCATTCAATTATAGACTGAAAGACATACTTAGACTGTATTAGAATATTCTCTGATGTAAATGAGGTTGGGTTAATTCCCTAACAGGCTGGGCTGTGACAAGAGGTGGAGATAAGCTCCCAGCACTAACTGGGGACAAAATTAAGCAAGTGGCATTCTTGCCTGCCCTGCCTCACCTTCTCCTGTGCCCTGGTCCTATGGCCATGACAGCCAGCTCCATGCTGAGAGCCCCTGCCACAGTGAACAACTGGACAATGTCCACCTTTTGTTGAAATTTGCTAATAAACGATTTCTCCTTCGGGTTCCAGCTGCAGCTCTGCCCTTGTGCAGGTTATTGGTTGGGTGGAGCAGCTGCAAGCACTGGGAACAGCTAAGACTCTTCAACAATTTCAGTAGTTTTCTTGAATTAATACTGGATTAATTTCATGTCTGAAAACAATAAGTTTTGATAGGAGACCTTGTTTCTCTAGGCTGATCTGGCAGGTTCAGCCATAGCTTACGTAAGCTGGAACATTAAGGCTTGTTTCAAAGAGAGAGGGAATGCGAGCCAAGACACAAATATGGGCCCCTATTTTCCTTTGAAAAATATGATTAGCTTTCCATTTTCCTCTTAGGCAGCAATAAGCTGCTCCTCTGAGTGAGCAAAGGGTCCTTTGTATTTTGGAGATATCTGAGGAAATTACCATGGCATTATTGTTCCATAAGTCACTTCCAAAATATTCTAGATCTCACGCAGAGATGGAAAGAGTTTGTGACCAGAGAGAAGAGAGTCTGTGATGAGACTGCACAGCCTGAGATTAAATGTAAGGGCAGCAGGCACAATGTCCAGAACAGATAAATCAGGGTGAGTGCACAGTTGCATTCTCGTTTTTCCACTGTACTAACAGAGAGCGCAAAATAAGCCTGTATAGCAAATACATGAAAAAAAAACATACTGGAAGAAATATTTATGTTGTACTAGCATATTCACTGCTCTAAATGAGTTTGGGCTAATTATTTATCGGACCAGAATGGGATAAGCAGGGGAGATAAGCTCCTAATATCACATTAGAAAAAATTAATTAAGCAGAATAAACATAATTTATTTGGTTCTTCTCTTTCCTATTTCAATTGCTTTACTTAGCAATCTCAGTAATGTTCTTTAACAAATTCTTTATTTATTTTCTTAAACAGAAAAAAAAGAAAAATTAAAACAAGCTGGAAAGAGATTAATTTTATCCGGGTTCCTTGTTCTCCTCAGCAGATGAACAACTGCAGTATCAGCACAGATTTCTGCTAATTGAGTTAATGGAGTGCCACTACCAGTCACGGGTTGTCATCCTCTGAGTAAAGCACTCCCAGAAGAGGATTGCTGATGGGCACTGGTGAGAAACATGAACTGAGGATTTGCTTGTTGGCTGGGATGGCAAGTAATTCGATAGATGTATATTCCAGATGTAAGGTAACCCACTGTGTCTCCTCCAGCCTCTCACCATCCTTGTCCCTTTTCTTTCCCCACTTCATTCCAGACCCCATCTTCTCCTACAGGAAGTCACAGTGGATCCCAGCTCCTGATCTCCCAATCTGATTAGCTCTTTGCTCACTCCCCAGTATGACATTCTTTGCTTCTAATCTACTTGGCTGTACCACCCTAACTCCCCAGTTCCTTCTTATGATGCCATTTCTCATCTAGAGTAAGTTTGGTATCCAGTATCTCTGTCTGAGAAGTTCTTCACAGTGCATTTTAGCAGCTCTGTCCTCTGTACTCTTGATTTGGACATCTGTGTTGCTGGGACCTGAGGAAGGGAGACCCCTCCTTTTCTTTTGTTGACTAGACCTCTTACAGCTCATGTCCATCCACAGCAAATGAAACCTTTTAGGCAAGTATTCTGTTGAAATCAAAGTCATCTTTATTAAATATGCACAGTGGCTTTTTAAATACCTGTCACTGACACAAAATCTGTCTTCTATCAGCTTTTAAGTCCTTACACCAAACTTGCAAGATGTAGGCTTTGTCACAGAAAACACCAGAATTTTTAACCACAGCACATTTTCCCCTACAGCCTGTCAGATATGTCTGAATTGTTTTGCACTAGTTCCCCTTGAGAATATGTGTCAAGTAAAAAGTCCTGAATGATACAATTTCATATTGTTTAGACAGGACAGTGGTATTAATGCATTTAATCTTATAAAAAGCATTCTAATATCTTTAGTGACCACAATACAGACTTTTATTCCTTAGGGAAGATAAGGAATGTCCTTGCAAACAAGAAAAATTAGATCCTGTTGTGCCAAGGCCTATGTTCTAAGTAGTTCAAGGTGACCAGTGTACAGCTCAGACTGTTACATAAAACAATTTGCGAAGATCAGTGAGAATTAAACACAAAATGACAGCTTCTTTAAGAAAACAAGACCCAATGAAAAGCCCCAAGGACTATGCTGGAATCATGTCCAGAAAAGATAAAAAAAAGTGAGACTAGACTCAGCAGTGCTCTGGCAGAGCAGTTGAGAGAAGACTCTTCAGTCAGGTGCAAGAAGTATGACACTGATAATGTGGGTGATTTTGATGAGATTTATTGCTAATACAGTACCTAAGTATTGCCAATGCAGTGTATTATACCAGCAGGTCTAAAGGGCTGTAACATAAGCAGGTACAGCTGGAAACGTGCAGGTTTGCAGAAAGCACAATTGCAAAGCAGCAAAGCACCCACGGAGCTACTTTAGGATTTTATCTCCACATGTGGCTGGATCTTAGCCCTGTTACTCCCCTGTCCAAAACGGAGTGTTCCCAGGGCTGGATGTACCCTGCAGGTGTCCCATCCCTGCTGGAGTGGGATCCACCTGGAAGCTGCCCTGCAAGCTCTGGAGATCAGTTTGCCCAGTTGGCCCAGTCTCCAGGAGCATTTTGTACCCTTTTGCAGGCCCACGTGTACCAAGATCAATCACAATCATCACCATTCCCCCATCTCTGGAATGCATTAATTATGCAAGCATCCAGACAGCTCCTCCTGCAATTCCCACCTGGAGTTCTTATCTTAGGATAAATCACATTCAAAGTCTGCATGGGAGAGGGGGGTGGTGTGTGTGGAGGACACACTCCTAGAACCGACTATTTTTTGTGACCATCACAGGGGCAAAATTGATACGGTAGAGTAAACATTGCTAATGAGCAAAATCATGAGTGGGTGGGCTATTCTGACTCCCTGGTGACCCAAATCTTGAGCTGCAAGGATGCTTTATTTGATCCAAACTGCAGAAAGATAGGTAGGCAGCAGAAGCATGACTGGCTGGTTTGTGCTTTTCCTTCCCTTGCTGGTTCTTTCTTTTTTCACGTGTGTTTCCCTTTGTTTTCTATTTAAGAAAAATCTGCTTGAAACATTAAAGCTATGTCCTTTGGAGAGCTGCTGTAATGCTGTTAACAAACAGCTTCCAAAAAGCTATGTTAGAGACAGCAGGGCATTGCTGCAATTTCCATGTTTCCATGTAACCAACAGTCAATACATTGTCCTGAAGTTTTTCTAGCAATGAATTTGCTATTCAGTGCCAACACCAGAGAGAGGGGCTGAGCTCCCTGCCCCTGCAGCTCTTGTGCTGTCTTTGTCCCTTGCCCATACGGCCATGCCTCTCCAGGGGAGGACTGGTTCTGTCAACAGCTCCAGTAGAAGTCCCAGCCTATCTCAGTGAACTGAATAACTCTCTTTTCTGAAATAGAAAACCCAATACTTTGTCTTTCTTACTATATCTAAGCCTGTTAAAGAATGGTGCTTTTCTCACATAGACTTTAAATAGTGAATGAAAATTGGAGTTTTAAAATTAAAGCCTTATTTTTCTGCATTCTAAGTACTTTTAGTCTTCTTTTTTTCCCTTATATTTTTCTATCTTTAACAAAGGGTTTAAAAGATTTTGTGTGATCCATATTGCCACAGGAATAAACAAGCATTTGAAACCTCAAACCCTATCCAAAGCTTGTTTAGCAATACAGTTTTGTTACAGTGACACAGTACCTTTAATTCATTTGACCCTCTGGGTCTGTTTGCTTTACTGAAATTTGACTCAGCAAAGTTAAATCCCCTCGCATCATTGTGCAAGACAACTCATTTTTTGTTTGGATACAAACCAATTCGCCGCCAAAGCTGCATAATCAACTCCTGCCCTGACATTCCAGTTAGTACTCGTAGGGCTGAAGGGAAAGAGAAATTGTGATGGTTGAATAGAAATGCACCTAATTTCTAGGGATGCTCGGTGACTATCAGAACAATAGATGGTGTATTAACTATTACATTTACCAACACTCTTTTTCCTTGGCATAGTTTATATATTTACGTAAGAGGATGGCAGTCTACTGTCACTGTATTGCGCAAAATTCTTGAATGGATACCATGAAGTAATCTTTTTTTCCCCTAAATTTATTTTTACTTGATATTTGGGAAACTATTCTGTAATGGCAAGCTGTGGAACAAAATCTATAAGACAGGGCATTTTCTGTATTTGAAAGATTTCTCCATATGATTGCAAATAAGAAAATGATGGAAATATCTATTCTCTTTTTATTCCATATTGTTCAGTCAACATGGTTTTCTCTTCCCTCTTGCTATATACTCATGTGCAGATTTTATTTTGTCTCTGGTTCATTTTTAACATTTATATCTACTTATTATCAAACAAAACAGAGCAGTCAGCTGTTTAAGGATGTGCTGGAACAAATCATTATAGGAAAGTTATATTTATTTCCATGTTCAAGCTATGGAAGGCTAGCCAGGGATATCTCTTTCCACTTAAACATTTAAAGTCCATTGGAAAAGAATTACAGGTTGGTCAAATAAGGTTTTTCTTCTCTTTTTTTTTTTTTTTCCTTCTCTATTTTGTGTTAAACATTAGAATCCATGAAAAACAGCCCATTACTGTAAGCCATAAAGCAGTTCTCTACCTTGAATCTACTTGAAATGTGTGCAGCCTTTTTGATCTCCAGGCTCCTAGTCTGGGCAAACAGATGAAGTGTTTCTACCTGGGCTGTTATCTTCTTTTCCTCTTCTCCCCTTTGAGCTAAGCCATGCTCCCTGTGCAACCCAAGAGGAAGGACTTTTAACCCAACACACAGCATCAGCTGTGGCTGAGCAGATCACAGAAAGTTCTCAGTAATCTTCAGGCCCAATACACCAGCTCTTATGGACCCCAAAGCATAGGTGCACATCTGCCTCATTTCCTTGCACTGCCTGATTACATTTCCAGCCTCTGCCAAGCTGGTGATGGCCACAGGACCACAGCCTAAAGAGGGAAGGACGGAAATACTGCTTTCACCGAGACCAAGGTATATATGAGAGGCAATCGTTGGCTGCTTCTAAGTCTGAATCACTCAATTTTCAGTGGCTTGCAATATCACTAACACAGTTTCTTTTTTCCACTACCTTGTTAAATGGAAGAGACCCTTCTCTTTTATTTGAAACATTGGTTTTCTTCAGCTCCCTATATTTCCTCTAAAAGTCCTTAGGCATTTTTCTTAATAGAACTCTGTGCCTCAGCTACTGCACCTCATAGGTAACCGTATAAGAAGAGTGTGGTACATCTGATATGACTCCTGTGTGTCTCTGATCTGACACAGCCCTGTAATGCTGTTGGGATGTGATTGCTACATAGCAGTCAGCACCGAGCTAGCACAACACTGGGGGGAAATAGAGGCTGCAACAAGAACGCAGCAACATTGGGAAGAAGGCAGTGAAGTGTGGCAAAATGTGAGTAAAGAAATGGAAAGACTGAAATGGAATATTAACAGTAAATACACGCGAGAAAAAATATCAGAGGGTGAAGGCTCCCACTCTCTGCAGACATTGGAAACAGATACTGACAATGATAATAGATGATTTTTTTCTTTTGTAATACGAAAGAATGTATGTAAGAAAAATGAGGTAGGAAAATGAAAACCAAGAATTAACAAATGCACCTGAAAATGTGAAAGGTGTTGGACTGGCATAATTCCAGTGGCAAGAGAGGAATCATTAACTTGAGCTACTTAGTATTCATATCAGGGCAAAACCATAGAAAACTACAGAATGGAAAAAAAAATTCTGCACTGGTCTAATGGGTAACTATAAATAATTTAAAGCAACTTCTATGTTATCTTTTACAAATCAGTGGACAACTGATTATGCTGTTACGTAGTTTTATCACAGCTACCTCCTTTTATCAGAAAATGGTGGGGGTTTTTAAGCTAATGCACATTTCTTTGACCACTCCTATTTTGGTTGTTCAGTTTCTCTCTAGGGAAAAAGAGTTGTCATGTTCATTGCTTGATACTGCTGCTATTCAGATCTGGTTTTACATTAATTCTTCTCAGTTTGTCACTCACCTGTGATTAATCAAGCAGAAACTAAGAAATAAAATTATGTATTTTGTAAAGGTGAACTAAGGTTTCAGTAACTGTGAAACTGTGGGTAGGAACACTGTGACAGACTGTCAGGAATTCCAACTTGGTCTAGTTCTAGCTCCTTTAGTGGAGTTATGCTGAACCATATTTTCTGAGAATCTGAATTTTAAGTATCCTTGCTATGTTCTTCATAATACAGTGTAATCTCTGTAGGAGTAATACCTTGGGAAATTTTTGCTTTGGTCAACATCTGAAATGAAAATTATGTCATTAGCTGTGAGTTGTCTCCCAGGGCAAAAATACACACAGTTATTACTTGAGACCAGGAAAAAAAATTGCAATATTCTCCTTATTTTAATATTTTACTAGATGATGATAATGGCAAATTAGAAATTACTTCTGAGTTCCAACTTCATTTTAACATTTAGGATATCTGCCTGCTGCACATTTAATATGATTTCCAATTACAACAATATGTGAGATATCTCAGTATTTGAGGTCCCTCACAACAGGCCCATGGGACAGGAAAATGCAATTTCTGTGCAAATGCAAACAGAGCTATAGACTGTTCTCCCCAGGGAAGTATGTGATTTATACATGTATATATATATAAAATATAGATATGTATGTCATATATATGTGTGTGTGTGTATATCTATAAACTCCATCCAGATGTGTTTAAGTCCAGAATATGTCTCTGATGCATGAACCATAATCCTTGATCCTGTATCCTGAAATGTCAAATGATACTCTCAAAAAATATATTAAAATTCATTATACTCTTGACATGTTACTAAAATGTTCCTTTAGGGTATGACTTGTTTGAATAGAAGTACGAGAAATAAACTAAGCATTTATTTACTTACATATTGCCCAGAGTTCTATAGATTTATGAAGAAAGCAGATCTGGAGTGCTGCATTGCACAATTTCATAACGCTGCAGTTAGATTTTCACTTGTATTTACAGACTGGCTCATTTTAAAATCTATTCAAGCACTGGAAAATCATAAATATGCAGCTCCACAGATCTGGAGGTCAGGTTCCTGTGACTGTAATACATAGCTTCTTTTGGCAAAGATCTCCAATTTAGGGTCAAACTCTGCTTGCTTTTCTCACGTTAGATTTAGGATGGAAACACATGAGTGAACGAGCAGGTTTTGTCACAGTATTGTACGGCTGCACAGTGCTGACTGCTCCAAACATGAGCAAAAAAATGTACTGAAGTTGTAATTTAAGAGGGGTAGAATATGACAGTATTTGGTAGAAATACTTCGAAGGGGTGTATCAGCATGTTCATGGTTTCATAGGAAATCTAGCTGAAATATGCTTGATATATGGCTATTTATCCCTCCTTACCAGAACTTCTGAAGGCTCGTAGTTGAAGCTTCATTTTTACTCCTCTAATAATATTAGAAATTTTAAATAAAATGAGTCAACACATATAAAAGCTGGTATCAGTCATAGCACCTGCCGTTTCTGATTGTAAGTGCAATTAAGAATCACCCCTTTACTTTAAATCCAGAGGCGAGCATGACTGAGAAGCTGCAAAGTGGACGTCACGGTACCATCAATGCTCTGTAACTCTCTTGTGATGGGACACAGGAGAGCTGCCACTAGCATAGTCATTGATTTTTGAAGATTCTCTTTCCTGCAGCCAACAAAGTATGAGAACCCCCTCCCCCACTAAAAAACTGGAACACGTAGCAGTGCTGTGTTCAGGGCATGACTGAACATTTGAACAGCTGAAGTGGCACCACTTCATCACTGGCACTGTTGCCAAAAGGTTTGTATATCACATCGTAACCCCAGGAAGGAATTTCTGTACAGCTGGAAATTGCATGTGGAAAAGCAAAGGCAAAGTGAACTTTGCCTATCTCCCAGCCTTCTCCCCCAGATATTAACCAAACACAAAGATTTAAAAAATGGAAATGCTCTTAGGTGTTCAGCATTTGCCTAGATCCATAAACATCTTGAGGTAACTGAGAGCAAAATGTGTGGGGTTTAGATATTATCTATCCAAAGGGCCTATATATATCTACTCCCTTTAATTTCATTATAATACCCTAAGAATTAATACCAGAAATAGTTCCATTATCATATAATCCCCTAAGAATTAATACCAAAGATAGTGACGGCAGAATGAACAAATTGGAGAGAAGCTTGGGATACCTCATCCCTCATGTCTTGGGGCTGAAATGAGCCATATTGCCATGTCTCCTATGGCAAAGAGGACTTTCATAGCTGAGAGGCCAGGCAGGAGTCTTGAAATTTCTGTGCAGCAGTCTTGAGGTCTATCCAGACACAGATGGTTGAAGGACTCAAAAGGTGTTATTCCAAGTAACACAGTCCTATGTCTATCCACCATGGCTTTTAATCAGGATTGTGACTTGTTTATCCTCTATTTTGTTGTCCCACCCTCTATTCAGGGCTGTTCAGAGAAGTTGTGTAATAAAACAGAAGAGCTGGTTTGGCTCCAGCTGGTCCTGGTGCCTGTTATCCAGTGTGGGTTTGGTTTAGTTGTGGGCACAACACTTGGGACACAATGAGAGAGAAACTCAAAATAGCTCAGAAGCTTTTGAAGAGCTGAACATTTTATTTACTAGTTAGTTACCACTGCAAATAAAATTTTTAGTACCCAAAATGAAATTAGTTTATCTCTCTGCTGGGAAATTTGTAGCATGCTCCTTTGACTTAAACTGATAGACTCTAAATTTTCTAATAAGCTTCGCTTTTTTGAAAATCAACTGTCTAAAAACAGCAACATGTGAAAGCAAACCAACCCTTCTTATTTTCCCTGTAGGTATAGGCAGAATCCTATCTCCAAACAGCGTTAAAGAAAGTTTTCGATGCCACTTTTCTATTCTTGTTAGTTCAGCATAGCCAACAGTAAAGGCCTTGTTGACATTAGGCAAATGTGCAATGATGCAGCAAAATCAATTTAGTCACACTGAAGCAAATCCCTCACGCAGATGTAATGCCTGTGTGCAAAGTAGGGCATTTCTGAATATATGCAATATTTAAAATGAAGTGAAAGAGAGAAATCCTATTCCTCCCAACTGATTCCTTAATGTAATTCATGTAGATGCCCCTGAAAGCCTAAGTTGAAAGAAAGGGACTTTCTGGTCAAAAATAAGGGTTTGTTAGGAGTTAGTGTTGATTGGGAAGGAATATTATGACCTTTAAATTGCAAGCCGCAGAGGCTTAACAGACAGAATAATACTTTAAAAAATATCCTTTATCTTTAAAGTGAGTATATTTGACCTTAAAATCACTAGGAAAAGAAACATGTGATTGCATAACTGCATTATATGGTTACTTTTCAGAAGAGAAGTGAAAATTAATGTGTTTTTGGTCCTGGGCTGGTTTTAGTAATTTAATGTGATCTGCTGTCAACAAGAGGGAAAACAAACCTCTGATGCTCAATAAGACTAAGAAGAGAACAAAATGTACCTACTGTGGGTATTTAGAGTTAAAGTTCTCTGGGCAAAAAATGGCACAGCCTGTGAAGGCATTATTGAAAAACAGGTGGGGTCAGCAAGGGAGGTGACAGTAGGAATACCAGTAATGAGGTAATGACCATCTTCCTTTGCAGTCCGCAGAGGTTTGGGGATTTTTTTTTTCTTTCTCTTTTTTTTAAATAAAAATGCTTTAGAAAACTGTAAGGTTGAAGTAAAAGTTTTAGCAATTTTGTAAGTGTCTTTTCCTCCTTTTGGAGGAAAAAAGTTCCAGATACTTCATGTGGCAGTATATAATTTATTTAACATAGTAATAAATGAAATATCAAAATCCAAACAAAATACATGTATTGAAAGCATAGTTTTTAATCAAATCCAGACTATGTTGCAATACTTTTCTTTAAAATTATTTTAAATTTGGGGAAACTCTTTCCCAGTCTGAATGGAAGTGCACATTCTGAAACCTGGGAACCTTTTTGTTAAGAGAATCTTTGATTCTCCTTGCAGCTAAAGACTCATGCTAGGGAAGTGAAAAGATATCATGCAGGGCTTATTTTCCATGTGCATTCACCTACTACCTGACTGTTAAAGCAGCATTTTTCCTCCTCCATTCTCCCTCAAAAGGAAGACTATGAAGTCCATTTTCAGGAAGGAAGTCAGGGCAGAATCTCACTGTGGTAGATTACAGTCTCCCAGCAGAGCCAGGTGACTTGAGGAAATGCTGTTTTGTTCATACCTTACCAGGAGCTGGCAGTGCTTCATTTTGCTCTAGCAACAATGCTAACAAAAACCTGAGTAGGAAACCCTCATGAGATAAGGAATCACAGAATATGCTGAGTTGGGAGGCACCCACAAGGATCGTTGAGACAGGGCAAGGGAAGTGCTTAGGCAGGTAGGGAGCTAAGCAATCAATTATTACTGAATTTCAAAGCTACAGGCAATACAACTATACCCCCTGCTTTATAATTACTGAGATTCATCAACAGAAGCTGTGGCCCCCACTGGGCAATTCCCAAGTTCCTTGAAATGAGTCTAATACCCAATGAGGTTACTTGTGCTGCTGCAGAAAGATATTTCTGGCCTTTTATGTGTTAGAAAAGAAACTGAATATGACAGATTTGGAGCTGGCCTGTGATAATTTAGGAATATGGTCTGTTGGCCTGATTATTTGGTTGAATATCTGGGTTTAACTCATCAGAGGTTAGCTTGCAGTTGCATTCTTAAATTATCAGAGCTGATTTGTGCTTGTTACCCTGGGGTGCCCCACTTCCATTGATGCTGCACAGCCAGGGAGCACAGGGACTTTGAAGGGGAAGAGGTTAAATTTTAAACCACAGCATCTCTATATGGACAGGCCTAGCATCCTACTCATCCCTAGGAGAGACACAGGGTTCCAAAGGTCCACTGGGAATTAGAGATGCTACCTGTAAGTGTCTGATAAAACAAGTGGATAGAGCACTGTTGGGAGACATTAACTGGGATATGTTCGTGTATCTCTAGGCTGTTTCCATGTGTTTGTGGTACTTTCTACGATAGTGAACCCTAAAAAATATCTTTTGGAAGAAAAAGAGTTTGTGAATACCACAGTCATTTTCATCATTTTTTATCTAATACTGGGCATTCAGAACTGGCGTGTTGCCTCTCCATTTAGGCAAGCTCCTTTTCACTGAAAGGAAATCTAACAGGATGAACCCAGGGTTAATTTACAAAAGCAGAGTGTCTTCTCTGACCATGAGACCAATAGGAAACGGTGCAGAGGTGATGTTATTCCATAGTTTACAGTGAAGGCATGCTGGGTGGAGAACTGGAAATATGACATGGCAGCTGGCCCACTCCAGAGTGCTGGATCCAGCCTTATCTCTGGTGAGCTTCCAGCTGAAACTGGTAAAGTGAATCTCTTCTCAGTTGTGAAAGTGTCAGTTGTTATTTGCCAGGTGCTGGAGAAATATTTTATTTGGCTAAAGAGCATATATAATAGGACACAAAAAAGGTTTCCAAGAAACCATCCTCCAGCCTGGAAGAAAAGTTTTATGTGTGTGTCTGTGTATGTTAGGTTAGTGAAGTATAGAAAACAGAAAGTTGGGAATCCTAAGAAAATTACCTGAACCTGAGGTTTCTCTCACCCTCTCCTTACTGAAAGGAAAAGTAGTAGTTTACTATAGCTTGATGGGTTCTTGATTGTGGCCAAAAGGCAGCCTACAGATCTAAGCCGTATTCTAGATTAATTCCTAATTCAACCATAAGAGCTAGTGAGGCACTATGCTCAATCATTGGTTGTTCCAGATATTTTAGTATGTAAAGTTCTCCTTCTTCACTGTTGCTGGAAAGGTTAATATATTACATTTCCCTAACCATGAATTCCTAATGCATTTATCTTGCTTCCAGTGAACATATTTTATATTTTACGGATTTTGCTCAGCAGGAAAACCAACCATATATTAAGATGTCCATTTCTCAAAAGAACACAGACCAGTAAATTCTGTATATTCATCCTCCCAGTGACTGCTTCATGTTGCTGTAATACAGCCCGGCCAAAAAGCTGCCAGATCTACATCCTGGATGACTTCTGTGGCAAAAGCATTTTTTAATGACACATGTGGAGTACTGAGTCTCCTCCCCACCTCCTTCACTGTTGCCACATAAAGGTTAAATTGAGCTGTCACACTGTAAAGCCCCGTGGCTTTATTTTGGTCTGTAAAAAAAAAACTTTGGAAAGAGACTCTTTAGTGTCACATGGCTGTTTTAAGAGGAGGAAGTGCACATGTTGAGGTTTAGGGGCAATCTGGGAAGGGTTGCATTTGTAAGCCCAAGTGACTGACTGCTAGAAAATCTAGAAATACAGGGAAGAGACAAACTGAACCAGGGACAAAAGGAGGAAATTAGAGCCAGCAAATAAATTCTAAGTGCAAGGAGCTTCTAGTTATGAGATCTCCATTGAGAAGTTCTTCAGTGCAGCTGGCAGCCATTTCTTTCTGCAGCTGAAGTTTCTGAATGATAACATTTTGTGGAGTATATCACAGGAATGTAGATTACAAATGGTAAAGATCTAGATTGCAGCCACAAAGTGTATATCTGAACAGAAGGCAAAATGCTTCTGGAATTTGCTTTAAATGGGATGTCCAGAAGAAGCAGAGGATGTAGTAAAACTCACAAATTGTGCACAGAGGTAACGAGTAGAAGAGCAAGCTTTGAAGTTCTTGTGAGTGTGGAAGACGGAAGCAACCTCAGCTTCTGGATGTTTCCTGTAGCTAGTCATCTTGATTTCTAGCTATCATCTTGTCACCATCTTCATTCTTTCTTCATTGGTTTGACTCATTCCAGTGAAACGCTGGAGAGCCCAAAAAGTTGTCTTCTCAGAAACTACACAAAACCATCAGATGTTTTCAGACTAAAGCAGGTACAGCACATATTGCCTCGTTGAGGGCTTGTCTACGTGACCTTTTCCAACAGCCCCAAGCCAGCTCTGCCTGTGTTCCCTGGTGGCCAGGATTGTGTAGCTGTGGCCAAAAGCTGTGCACCCAAGTGACTATAACGGGATGCCACTTCTTTCACGGATCGTTGTCACATTTTGTCTAAACAATGTGGTTACATTTAAAAGCTTTTTCCCTCACTCCCTTGTCTTCACGTACTGAATGATTAGTTATCTCAGGGTGGTTTTTTCTGTTCCTCCATTTAGTTCGTCCTTTTAGTTCCTGTCCCATGTACTCCTAATACGATGCTAGCACTAACGGGAAGGCTCTACATTTAAATTCAAATTATGCAAGTTCAAACTTTCATTTTAAATCAGATGATGTTCAGATGCCACGCAACTACAGATTTTACAGCACAGTTTGAGCGAGCTTTGCAAACATCCCTGCAAACAAATTTTGCAGGAAACATAATCCTATTATTTTACTAATCTTTGGGACACTGCCTCAGGGGATCATCTTTTGCAACGAAGCGTCTGCTCAGTTCCTTCACAGGGTGATCTTTGTACCATTACACAGTATTGCTATTTTCCTGTGTTGACATCTGTTAGAGAAATAGTTTATACTAGTTACAGAAGCCACCTAGTTTGATGATCTTATGACTTGCTATTACTCCTCACAAATGTATTACTTACCGGGTTTCTGATCATGCTTGCTCTTAATACTAATCAACCATTCTCCAGTTGTTGCCTGTTCCCCAACAGACCCTTTCTAATGTCGTTTTTGATAATTTTCACCTTGCAGAACCTGTACTACTCTCCCTAACTTTAATTCCAGAACTCATTACATCATTCACACTTGCATGCTCTCAGCCTGTTAGCTCCTGTCACAATGGATTGTTAGCACATCATCATAGGGCGTTGGATAGCCAAACCGGTGGGGGGCAGGAAAGAGAACTACAAGGCTTTATCCTACCACTTGGCGACTCTTAGCAAAGAGACAGAGGTAGCTGAACTGCAAGACAGAAGGTGTACTTCAGGAGACTGCTTCTGGAGGCATTTTTTCCCTATGTGTTGGCAGGTCAAGGGTTGAGAATGCATGGCTTGTCTCCTCCACTGATAGTCAGAGAATGACATTTCCCTCTTAACAATTCCTTGTAAAGCCAAATCCGTTCCTCATCCCCAAAACAACCTGTAGTATCGTTCTCCTGTTATCATGCTAAATTATGCATGTGAGACATGCTGAATCATGACAATGCTCCTGTACACAATTGTTCCTTGTGCTGAAGAAATTCATATTTTGTCATGTACAGCTTTTTTTATGGTCCTATTTATTATGGGACCGATGTTAGGGTCTTGATGAAATTGCAAGGAAGTGGGAAGTATACTAGCTGCTCTGGGAATTTAAGCACAGACATCTGGAGTATTCTGAGGAGCTTGGATCTGTTTATGGTTGACCAATGTGTAGGCAATGCTCTGTGTCTGCATGCATACTTCACAGAATCTCACAGAATCATAGAACAGTTTGGGTTGGAAGAGACCTTAAATATTATCTGCTTCCACCCCACCCTACCATGGGCACATCACCTTCCACTAGACCAGGTTGCTCAAACTCTTGTCCTGATAGATAACACAGAGAACAGAAATTTTCAGTTTCCCTGAAGTTGCTGGATAGAGCTTAAAGACCAACTAACAAGAAAAGATAAAAGAATGTAAAAGTGTGCACACAGGATGATAAATGTAGCTGGAACCAGTAGATAAACAGATAATGAGGAATATAGTGGCTTTTTTGGCACACTTATGTAACAAGAGGCAACAGCGTATGCCCCAAGAGAAGTTCAAGGAAAGGTCATCTGTAACATTGGGGGCACTCAGTGAGCACGACCACCTAAGACCCCTTCAGACAACCCTCTAGGACCATTAAAGGACTTCCAGTAGGAGGCAGCTGCATGCAAATTCTATGAAAAGTGATGTTGATGTATTAGGCAGGAAGTACACTGTAATCAATATGTATGATCATGATGGAATAAATACCTTGTTGTACTTTCAGGACACACATCAGATTAATGGAGCTATCTTTCTGATGTGTCCGGTGCAGTAATAAAGAATGTCTGCTGTTTCATACTCAAAATTGTGTTAGAAAGTTTGTTTTCTAGCTGATTTCAGTATCAGTCCAACATTGCCTTGAACACTTCCAGGGATGGGGCATTCACAAATTCTCTGGGTAGCCTGTTCCAGTGTCTCACCAGAACAATACTTAAGGCCTTTGATTAAATAAAATGTTGTGTCTAAACCAGAATTGTACTTTACTATTGTATCTTTTTAATGGTACCAATCACCAGTTAGCTTCAGTCAGGTACCATGGCCGCATGTGGTGGTATTGCTGTGATCCACCAAGCCAAGCACGGGCCAAAACTTACGGATTCCCACCTGCACACAGGGCAGGGAGAATGGCAACCTCTTTTAATGCCCTGTCCAAGGGACAAAGGTCTTTCACAGAATCACAGAATGGGTCAAGTTGGAAGGGACAACAATGGGTTATCTGGCCCAACCTCCCGTTCTCAATCATGGTCACTCTAGAGCACACGGCACAGGATTGTGTCCAGACGGTTCTTGAGCATCTCCAGTGAGGGAGATTCCATACCCTCTCTGGGCAACCTGTTCCAGAGCACGGTCACCCGCACAGCAAAGAAGTTTTTCCTCACATTCAAGAGGAACTTCCCGCGCTTCGCCTCACCCGGACAGAGCCAGCTCGCCACCCAGCCGAGAGAGGGCGGTCACTGACGGCGGGGAGAAGGCGGTGCTCCCAGGACGGGGCGGGGCTGGCGGGGCGGGGCGGGGCTCCGCGGCCGCCGGGCCGG
>NW_024582061.1:7454475-7515321 GCF_017639235.1 Corvus kubaryi | reverse complement strand
CGGCGGGGCGGCCGCTGCCGGGGCGGGCACACAAACACCGCGCGGGGCGGGGGCCGGGAGGCGGTGGCGGCGCGGGCGGGAAGCGGCGGGGCTGCCCCGCCTCTCTTCGGCTCTCCGGCGGCGGCCGGCGCAGGACAATGGAAGAGGCGGCAGCGGCGGTAGCAGCCGCGGCGGTGGCGGGGGGGCCGTGCCCGGCGGAGCGACCGGGGGCAGCGGCGGCGGCGCTGAGCGGGGAGAACGAGGCCGAGAGCCGGCAGGGCCCGGCGGAGCGCGGCGGGGACGCGGCCCCGCTCAACCTGTTGGACACTTGCGGTGTGTGCGGCCAGCCCATCCAGAGCCGGCGGCCCAAGCTGCTGCCCTGCCTGCACTCGGTGTGCCAGCGCTGCCTGCCGCAGCCCGACCGGTACCTCATGCTGCCCCCCGTCCTGACCCTCGCGGCCGCCGCCGCCCCCAAGGAGCCGCCACCGGCGGCGCCTCCCTCCTCGCCCGTCTCTTCGCCGGCCTCACCCCTGCACTGCACGCCCGGTAAGTGGCCCTTCTGCCGTACCCCCCCTTGCCTGCCTGGCCCGTGGGCGCCTGGCTAAGGGCTGCTGCCCCCTCCACCCCGCAACCCGGAGGCCTGTGAGTCGCGATTGGTGCGGGGAACGGGGAGCTGTCGCGACCGGGTGCTGTGGGCGGGGTGCGGGTGCCCGGCCGCGGAGCTGCTGGGGCACGGAGCTGTCGGGACGGGCTGTGCTCGCTGCTCGCCAGCGCCAAGGCTGGCGGCGGGGTTGTGCTTTGGTTTGGTTTGTTTTAATCGTTATTTTTTAAATTTCCCACCTCGGAGGGAAGGCAGAACTATTGTGCTTTCCCAGGACCTCTCTGTGTTGATGGAGAGGAGCGGTGAGAGCCGGGCCCCGCTCCCCGCGCCGGGCCGTGTGTGCGGGGCCGGGCAGCCCTTCTCGAGGGAGCCGGGAGGCTTTGGCCCCTGGCCGGCGGAAAACCTGAACACGGGCTGATAACAGGGGCACAAAAACGTAGCGAGAAAACAGACTTTTTTTGAGTGACGTTTGGAGTGTGGAGCGCGGCCGGAGGGGAGTCCTGCAGGTGTCATCCACCGTGCGCGGCGCTCGGCCGGGAGCGATCCCGCGCCTGGGCGGGGACCGGGGCGGCCGAGCAATAATAACAACACTTGTCCGCGCGATGGGCAGCCTGGATGGCTCTGCTAATGCATTCATGCACCACTTACTTGCTAATTGCCTTGCCGAAGGGAGAATGCCACGAGGAAGTTTTGTTAAGCTCATATACTGACATAGTAGCCTGTGTCAGTGTATTTGAAAAGTGCATATCGCTGTAGAAGATGTGGAATAAACTCCTCCAGTTTGAAACTACTTTCCTAATGTTTTTGATTTTTTTTTTTCCCTAGCCCTCTTAGGCTAGGTCTAATGGATCACTTAGTTTTGTTAAAGGCAATTTTGTCTTAGAAAAAAGTGCGAACACTCATCCTGTAGTGGAAGCTGGTCAAGGTCTTAGAAAAACGTGAATAGAAGAGAGGAAGTGTGATGGAATGAGCTAATCCATAGGTAATAGAGGAGGTTGTTCTCACTGGGATGTGTAGTGGGGGCTCAAGGGAAAAGTAGTAGCTCCAGGTGGACCGTTCTTAAGTCCTTTAAATGTATCTAGGAAAATTTCACCGCACTGCCAGAGTTCTGACCAAGAGATTACAACTTGAATATGCGAAGTGTTTGCAGCAATTCGTAACGGAAATGCCCTCTTGAGAGAAAGGAATATTTGGGACAGTTAGAGATTTGCTTCAGAATATCGGAGAAATTCCCAAGTATGTTAACAGGATATGCTGAGCCTCTTCATCTGTGCGATTGTCTGTGTTAGTATATTCATTCAGTGTTTAATTTAAGCATGTAATGTATGTCATAGTCAGACTGCCTAATCAAAAGTTACAGAATGGGAAAATCTCTGAGACCTAAAGCCTATATACTTAAGCTTAGTTGATTTACGGCATGTTATTGCTCATGCCTATGAGTAGAAATGGGAAATTCTGCATGGGAGGAACAGAAAAACACAGACTCTGCAGTATGATGAGGTATTTCGAGATTAGATACTTGGAAATAGGAAAGAGGGCATAGATACAAGCTCTGGAGTTCACAACATAGTTTAAGAGGTGATATCATCATCATTGTCGTTTGAGATTTGAGGTCATGAACAGCACAGGTCCATTCCCAGATGCTCCATATAAATATAGCAGAAATAGGGATCTGTAGCTGAATGAGGAATGAGATGTATGATAAGAATGAAAAGATTAGTGCTGTTCAAACATCTGCTTGATAATGAATCATAGCAACAGTAAACTTGTAGCTCTCTTCCCTCCTTTTGATTGTGAGTTGGTTCTGTATGAATGACTTTCACACTACATACTCCTCCTCATTCTACACATACTGCACTTTTGGTGACAATTATTTCTACCCTGTTGACTTACGCTTCCATACTACAGTTCATTGTCCAGTGGGACATTTTTTATATCTTGTCATGTGTTTGCCCTGGTTAAAGTGACAGGGACTGTATATTAGCTAGCTATGGCTGAACCTGGTGATGTGCATTGTCTACTTTCTGTTTTCCAACTGGTACAAAAAAAGCTGTGAACTTGAAGTTAGGATTGGGAAAAAAACTCACCTGTTATTGTCTAAAACTGATTATATAGAGGAAATTTGTTACAGTTGGAGGGGTTCTTAAAATCTCACAACATGGAAGGAAGGACAAAACAGTGCAAAACTGTCAGCTCTTCTGGTAATATGTTGTGCAAAATGCTTATGAAAAATGACATGAAGAAATAAACTGAGGAGTATAAACTTAGAAAGTTGGATAACAAATAACTCTTATGATGTAAATTATGAAATTACTGTGACTAAACTGAAGAAATAAACAGCAAGGAAGCTGTCTGCACTGGAAGGAATGTCCTAAGGAAGGAACACAATCAAATTGCAAACTAGGAAATGTCCTGAGAGATAAGCAGGCAGACTGCTTATGCACGTGTGCTGAGCGCTAAGATGCTGCACAAAAAGAAGCTTGAAGAAAGTCCCTCTTGAACAAAAGAGAGGATGTGATTTGAAAAGTGCTTCACCAAACCAGGCTTGAGTGTTGTATCAGTACTGAAATTAGTTGAGAAACAGGTAGCTAAAGGGGTAGAGTTTAAAGTATAATCTGGAGTTACTTTTTGTCTTCATCAAACTGTTTCCAAGAAGAAACATTTGTTCAGTTTAGTAGAATACGGTGTGCCTTCAACTTTCAACACACAGGCAAATTTATTTGGGAAAATGTTGGCTCTCTTTATGTAAAGATTCTAACAACTAATTAGGGAGCTGTGAAAGAAAAGACTTCAAGCTTAAAGATGTAGAGTGAATTAAGAATTCTGGAGTTGCTCACTTGAATACAAGATTCAGCATGGATAACCAGCAGACAAGTGGCAAGACATGCAGAGGAGTTTCATGTGATGAATGTTAGCCAGTATTCCTCCTGCAAAGGCAAACTGGTGGAAAGGGCAGTTGGCATGGATATATTGTATGCTGCCACATGCACTCAGTTTTGAAGAAGAACAGCTTCTATAGAAAAGAAAACCTGAAGTTTCTGATTTCTGTACTGTTCCTGAAGTTGGAGGTGTTGAAGAATCATCAGTGTGTCAGACACCAGTAATTTTAGCATTGGAGAGTTCACTGCTTGCTTTCCAAATGTCCAGTGGCAGCTTATTTGCTATAGGTGGTAATTTTGGTGTTGCATTGCCAAAAAATGTGTTGTCAGACAGAACATTATGAACTTCAGGGAGTGCTGCAAGAGCAGCTCTGTAAATGTGACACCCACTTGTGAGCAAGTATCTACAGACACCTCTACTAACTATTTGGCTAAGTTCATGGGGGTTTTCTTTTTGTTTCTCAAATGGCCATTCTTTACTATCCAGTTGTGTGAGTTACAACTGATGCATACAAAAAAAGGCTGTCATTAGAAGTCTGCCATTTGCCCAAATTTTGTCTAAGGTGCACTTCAGTGAGTGAGTAGTAGCCTGTACTTAAAGGGTAGTGTCTGTACTGTGGAGACCCTCATGGTACTCTTCTGGAATTTTCAAATGTGAAACAGGTGCATGAAAGCTGCAAAGTTAGAGATTGAGATTCTATTCCTTTTCAAAACTTTTTAAGTTGCAAGTATCCTTGTTTGTTCTTTATCATAAATCTGTACACGAAATAGACTTGGAAGTGGTGCGCGGAAATACTTGTGAATGGAGCTGCATATAAAAGTTTTATGCAGGTATCATCCCAAAATCTTGCTAGGGTCAATGCCAAAACAGTAGAGGGAAACATTTTTTTTCTGTAACTCCTCTGTAGCAAAGCTGCTAGCAAGCAAACTTACATGAAGCTGTTAGAAGCTTATAATGTTTGGACAATCCCCTGATCTAAATTCTTGGGGAGTGTCCAGACTAACATTTCAAATATGTTCAATACATGCTGTTAAGTAAGGAATAAATGCTTCAGACTTACTAAACAAGGATTTCAGAGATGTTTATGTTTGAGGTCATTACTTTCCAGAAATACTTGCTTAGCAATACAGTTTAAAGTTCTCTAATGATGGAATGAAGACCTTACCCTTGGCATCCCCTCATATGTGGATGACATCTGCTTTTTTATTATGGTCCCACAGTCAGTCCTTTTACAGATAGCTTCAAATTCTTTCAGATTCTCATCTGATCTTTGTATCTGGACTTTCATCACTTCATTTGACCTTGAAAATACAGCTTTTGACATCAACTTAGATTTTGTTACTTGTCTCTTTTGTTACTTTCCTCTTTTAGTTGGATAGTGATTGGGATCCTTATTAGTTAGTTTGAAGGATATAATAGCTTCATTTGAGGTTTCTTATGGTGAAGTTCAATTTTTCTTCCACGCCTTGGTAGTCCAAGAAGACTTAAGATTATTTTTCTACATCTGCTGCTGCAAATGATTATTTTCATTTCATCCTTGATATTCTCACTTGCTTAAAGTGAATTCTTTCCATCTTTGCCATTACAAAGAGCCCATGTTTTAGTTGTGTGGCTATACACTCACACTTTCACAAACATCTATGCATCCTTTTCACAAGGATCATGTTGTTTCTGCTGTAGTGCATCAAGAAGTGAATTAACCTCCAGCATAAGGAGATGTGGGAGTACTAATGTTTGGAAATAGTGTATGTTACAGGAGTATGTATAGGAAAGATGTCTAGTTTTCATGTTTTAGATGAAACAAAACATCATGTTTTGGATGAAACATTTTCATGTTCTGATTTCTAGTTATGGTTTTGTGCTTATTTTGAATTGAAAATTCCCAGAGCCCCAGAGATTGCATATGTGAAATGCATTTAGCATTGTTACAGGTGAAATACAGTATTACTGTGTTGATAGCCTGTAACGCACAAATCTCTTGGTTAAAAAGTCACTAAGCTAGTAAAAGCTTAAAATATTAATGAATGAACTACCTAGAGAAAGTTCTAACTTTTCTAGTTATAATACCCTTCTTTTAGAGAAAAGTATGCTCTCGAGAGATGTACAATGGGATGATACTTACTGTACAAGTATAATTTGAAGTAGGGATATATTTGCCAAAAAATTCTGCTTTCTTTTCTACCAGGAATTCCATAAAAATCTGGAGGCCTGCCTATGCAGCCTTTATTAAGGTAGACAACTGCATGTTGTAGAAATAAGCTTGAATCATGGTTGCTCTGATATATGATTAATATAAGTATGTAATAGATGTTTATTATCTTAGGTATATATGCAGAATAGTGTTTCCAGGGTAATTTGGATGCATTTATGTTCTTGCTTCTTTCACTCATAGAAAGTGGGAGATGGAAAAGCTGAAGCCATCAGGAACATCAGATGAGTGTTAAAACAACTGCAGTTGCCAAGCTCATTCCAACTGGAAGCCTTACAGAAATTAAGCTGTACAAGTTATCAAAATAGCTGTATCATTGTGTGAAACTTCTTTTCAGACAAAGATTTCTATCCTCAGAGGCCAACCTAGCTCTGTTTCGATACAAAATCAGCTTAATAATGTCTCTGGTAAGCAATTAGTACTTTTAGCAGGGGAAAAGAATCCTAGATCATAAGGTGAAAGGATCATTAGGAAAGCAAATATGTATTAATGTATTAAAAATTCTCAGGTCTATGTCTAATTGAAAGTGTGTTGGGTTGTTTCAATGCTTATAATAGAGCAATCTCTTAAGAAAATGTCTTGTCCGAAGAGCAAGGGAAAATAGTGGTGTATATGTTCATGAAGAGGCAAGTGGAAGAACGAGTGTCTTCTTTGTGGGCTAGCTCATTCCTAGGAGGAATGTCCTGAGGAACTACTCAGTTATGCAGCAGGCTTTAGGTTGGTCTGCTGAATTCCGTGTGTACTACAAAGTGACTTCATGCAGTTTGTTAAATTTGAGAAAGAAATTTTGCTGAAACTCTTGATTCCAAAGGTAGTGTTGTTAAAGAAACTTGTCTTTTGAACAGGAAAACCTTTATGCCAGTATTGTGTGTGTTAAGATGCTGTAGGAGGAATTTCCATATTATTTAGTGGAATTTCCCAGTAACGGTAAACTTGTAAAGCTGGTATTTTGCCTGCTGTATCTAATCTAAAAACAAGTCAGGGGAAAACCAAAAGGAACTTAAGGTGAATTCTAAATAGGACTGTATTTCAGGATGAGTAACTGACTAGATTAAAAAATCCATTATTTCTGAAATTGGAAATTTAGACTTTTGAAAGGTTTTTGCAGTAAAATGAAATACTTTAATACAGTAGTGCAGTGGTTTGACCTTGGATGGATGCCAGATTCCCACCAAAGCTGCTCTGTCACTCCATTTCGCAACTGGAAATGGGAGAGAAAATATAAGAAAAGGCTCATGGGTCAAGATAAGGACGGGGGAATCACTCAGCAATTATCATCATGGGCAAAACAGACTTAGTTTGGGGAAATTAATTGAATTTATGACCAATCGTGATCTGAGCAGGATGATGAGAAGAAAAAGCAAACTTAAAAAAACCTTTCCCCCACCCCTCCCTCATTCCCAGGCTTAACTGTATGCTCAATTCACTCCCTCCTCCCCCCTCAGTGGTGCAGGAAGACAGGAATGGGGGTTGTGATCAGTTTGTCACATGGTGTTTCTGCTGCTCCAGTGTGGGGTCCCTTTGACGGGAGACAGCCTTCCACAAACTTTTCCAGTGTGAATCCTTCCCACGGGCTGCAGTTGTTTGCACACTGCTTCAGCGTGGGTCATTTCCACAGGGTGCAACCCTTCAGGAACAGACTGCTCCACTGTGGGTCCCCAATGGGATCCCAAGCCCTGCCAGCAAGCCTGCTCCGGTGTGGGCTTCTCTCTCCGTAGATCCACAGGTCCTGCCAGGAGCCTGCTCCAGCATGGGTTTCCCATGGGGTCACAGCCTCCTTCAGGCATCCACCTTCTCCAGCACAGGATTCTCCATGGGCTGAAGATGGGTATCTGGCCTCCATAACACACTGGTCAGGCAGGGTTCTTCAGGTGCGTATGGCTGGAAGTGTGGCTTGTGGGCCAGTGTAGATGATCCCTCTGAACTGTTAATAGTATCAAAATCTTCTATTGGACTTACTAATTTTTATTTAACTTTCATGTGCTGTAACAGTTTTATGAAGCATTCTTTTTTCTTTGGCAAATTTAAAGGTCACAGAAAAATTATTTTCATAGAAAAATTCCAGTGATGCTTTTAAAATTTACCTCAGCAATTAGGTAGCTATGGAGTTGTGTAGTGTTTAAAGTATGTACTTGCAGTTCAAATGTGCTTTGAAGGCATCAGTGCCATAGTTGAACTGACCAAATTATCTACTTTTTTACCTACTGGCCAGAGAGTATGTATAAAACCATAAATGTTTACCATCAAAGAAAGCATGAAACAGTTGTGTGAAGTAAGAAAATGACACCATTTTTAATAGGAAACAGTCTTGTAAAATCAGCTAAGAAACTGAAGGTTGAGCCGAGGAATGTCCCTAATTACTTGATACTGTCTCTCCAGTGATTTAAGTAAATGCTTAGTTGAAGCTTTTATGTGGGAGAAAATTGCATATTACTTTACATACATTACTAACATGATAGAGGACTGATGTTGAACAAGCTTTCTAGTTATTTTTGAAGTTTATCAGTGGGCTGTGGGAAAAAGGATGACAGTAAGCAAGGCTCAGCTCTTTGAACTGCACTCATGGGTTTTGAGGGCCCTTGTTTGTAACATGGATTTGGGTCATGGAGACGTACTCATTTCAAAAAAGAAATCTGCAACTCTAGTGCTGAGTCCTCTGTAAGAGGGAGTACATGGACAGGGGAGCTAAGCCATTTGTCTTCTGAATGTAGAAAGATTTCTGCTTCTGATTAATAACAAGTTGCCACAGGCAACTTTCTATTAAAATGGAGAGTTCCCCTTTCAACTGTAGTCCCTCAAGTGAACATAGTCCAATTTGAATAAAACAAGACTGTAGTGCAAATACCCTTTGAACTAAAGTGATTGCCTAATTTGAAAAGTGGCTGTATAATTTTCCCAATGAGCTGACACATCTGTCTGTATTGTAGCATGTAAAAAAGAAATGGGACTATTTTCACACACATGTTGACTTAGAAAACCCCCTGTATTTTCTAGGATGTCTGCTTGAGGTCAGAAGGCATTTAATAAAACTTACTTGATCGGCTTCATTAATTTCTAGGCATGTGCTGTAGAGTCTGAGCGTGGTCAAGGATGTGTGGAGCTGAAGTTTGTTGACCTAATGCTATAATCCAGCCCTCACGCAAGTTCATATTGTGCTTAGGCAGTTGCTGCTGAACCTGCTATGTCAGGGTACTTGTAACACTGATGCTCTTAGGGGAGGGAATGCTGGCAGCTGCACAGGGAATGAGTAGGTGGAAAGAAAGAGGGAGAGAGCTGCAGCACTGCTGGGACTGGAGAACGAGACATTTAAAGTGGGAGCAAGGTTCTAATTTTAAGTGCTAGGTGCAGTGCCTTGATAAAACAGCCCAGCACCAACAAGTCTGTTACTAGAAATAAGCAGTATGCAAAATTGTCCTGAACAGCAAAAGTGTGGATTGAAATACTTATTTTTTTCTAACCTGGTCTCTGCTGTAAAATGAGTAAATTAGTTGCTGAAATGATGTAGGAGTGTAAATTACATGCTTTCCTCATCAGTTGGTTTAAGGAGAAGGGGTAGTAGCTTTGAATCATCCTTGTCTTTGGAGAAACTTCTGTGACTTGTAACTATTGTTTCAACAGTTTTCAAGTAAAAGTTGAAATTCATAGCATTGCCCAGCTAACAGTAGAACAGAACATCGTTTTAGTCTGAGGACAGTAGAACAGAACAGCACAGCTTTGGAGAAATGGATAAAGAATGTAACTTAGGCAAACAGAAGTCATGCAAAAGGCAAGTAGGATGCCAGCTCAGCTCTGCAAGGCTGACAAAGCAGAAGTTATAGAAAACAATGATATTGTGCTTACTCAAAAGTGGAGGTCGAGGAACAGCCACCTGAAAAGGACACTGGACGTTGAAGACCACTGAAGAAGACCCCCAAAGAACCGTGTAAGGACTCCTGATAAGGAGTATGACTATGTCAAATAAAGTAATATGTATGCATCAGGTAAGGGGGGATAGCTAGTAAGTATGTCATCAGTGTGTATGATGAAAAACTCTGTTTACCTGATGCTCAGGGCACTTGGTTAGAGGAAGAATCTTTCAAGTGACCAGTGCACTGCAATAAAGAGTGCTTGCTTTCTAATATTCTAAACTCTTGTTAGAAAGTTTCTATCTGGCTGATTTCAGTATCACAGCCCCAAAGTGCTAAATTAAGGTAGCAGGCAACTCATCAGTTATAAACTGAGATAAAGACAATCTGTTTAGCAGACAAGCTTTGTTGAATGAATGTAGAGCTATGTAGTGATGAGTAGTGTCCCATAACAGGGCCTCAGTAATGGCTAAATGTCTGGGAACTTTGAAACCCTGGGGGTATCATACCTCTGGATTAGATTTATCTCTTTTGGGTGTTTGCAGATTCCTACCTTTTCTTGCTTTCAGCACTCAATAGTTCTGTTCCTTATTTGCTTTTGTCTTGTTTGGGGGCTTTCCATCGCACATAAGCAGCTATTGTTCTCACTTGTTTTAACCTATGGACTGTTTGTTGAACTTAACCAACTACAGACTACTTGGCCTTCAATTGTTCAGTTTTCTCTTCCCATTGGGAGTAGGGAGAAGGGACTGTGAAGGTATAACCCACTGGCTAGCATATCTTGGAAATCACTGAATTTAGAGTACTTAGATTTAGTTTAATCATCTGTTAAAGGAACTTTATCTCTCTTGAGAGGTTCTAAACTTTTCCTCAGTCCCTTCTCTATGCAAGAAACTCCAACGTGTTCATGTGTTCAGAGTCCATGTGTTAAATGTTGTCTAAGTATTACCTCAAAACAGAGACATAGAATTCTTTCCTTGGATAAACATAGGTGGTGTTCAGATAGTTTATCTGAACGGGAGTCCAGAGCTACTAGCAGCTCTTTCTTCAAATATTGCACTCCAAGTTGTTAAATAGAATGTTTATTTTCTGCTTCATAGCAAAGGCAGAGTCCAGTGTTGTGAAAGAGTTCAGAAGTTTCTGGAGTGGAACATGTGAGAGGACCTGTTGTCTTCCCAGATCTAGCAGTGAAGTTTAAACAAAAAATGAAACAAAACAAAAAACCCTGGTTTTATCTTGTTTGTCATAACTCCTGTCTATACCATAAGAATGACTTGCAAGTATTGCTTTTATCACTAAGTAAATAACTGTTTGATACATAGACTTTTGGCACTGGCACCATAGGTAAAATTGTGTGCATCTTGATGGATTGTGCAGGGAGACAGGACTCTGTTGCCTTTTGCTTTTCAGAAATGGCCTTACAGCTGGACTAGATACAAGTTAGAAGCAAAGCCATGGTTTGTGGTAGTTTGTGTCTTTTAGATTATCACAGCCATTGACACTCAACAGGGAGAATGATCTCACTTCAAAATAATGAGTCTAGAAGCTGTTTTGGCAAAATGAAGATGACCTTATATATAAAGTTGCGTATATATATATACATGTGTATATATATATGGATATCCCAAATGGATTCAGCTGACAGTCCTCTTTGCTGCGTTCCACCCTTTGTGCAAGAGCTGAATGTAATCTGGATTCTTTAAGAGGCTAAATGCTAATCTTGCATCCTTTAAAAGTCCATTTAGCAACAGTATTATTGTATTCTGTTCCAATCTGATTGTATGTATTGTGTGGGTTTTTTTTTCTTTTTCCCTGCTCCCAGTTTCACTGAGATGAGGTCAGATTTAATATGGTTTCTTTGGCTGCCTTTTGACTGATACAAATTTTTGAGAGTATAGTGTAGGTGTTGTGAGCTGCAGGATGTCTGACTCAAAACTTTTGCCAGAATCACTGTTGTTCTGGCTTAAAGTTGTGGCTGTTTGTTTTTGCTTTTCATTTGTCATTATGCCAGACAACTAGACTAAGAACCACAATGTCATGGTGGAACCCTTGTGAATATTCCTTAAAAATAAAGTAGGAATAGAAGTACAGTCCTAGTTCCTTCCCAAACCGGTATTGGATGCTAAGTGTAATATTTTCAGAACTTCATTATCAATCCTTTGAGGCAGTATGGTACCTCAAAGGAAGAAGGTGGAAAAAGATTGAGTGAGTCTAAAGGACAGAAGGTAAATAAATGGCACTTAAGAAGGCCAGTTTTGGTAGAAGATGAATTTTCTTAAGCCTCATTCTTAGTACCGAGAGGGTCATGCTGGGAAAGTGCCTTTGAAGAAGCTCTTCTTTAGTTCTGAGAAAATGGGGGAAACCATAGGAAGATTAGATTTCTTCAGTGGATGTGGATGTCCATTCACATCAGCCAACGGGGTCTGGCTCATGGTTTAGTTATCTACTGCAGATTACAGCAACAGAAGGAGATACACCATGGGAACATAAGTACTATCACTGCTGGCTCTGTAACCTGCTGTTTTCTGAAAGCTGTAGGGCAGCTGTTAGAAATCCCTGTTGTTCTTATTTGATCAATTAGTGCATCTCTTCAACCCAGAAGGAATGTGTTTTATTAGTTACATTCAGTAATTTTCATATTAATGCAGTGTCAGTTGAGAAGATAACACTGCTTCTTAATTAATGCTGGTTCTTGAAGGCTGCATAACCATGTGTGAATCTCACAATGCATATATTGCTCCAGCTTGGTAGTCTTAAAGCTGTGTGGGGTCTGGAAAAAGCTGGGCACCTTACTTTTTGAACCCTTACAGTGGTGCTGTGGAATACTGGCCATATGTAAGAGAAGACTATAAAGTGAGCTGGCTTTTTATTCCTGAGCATCTACACCCAAAAGGCAATCCCTGTAACTTGCAGGGATATTTGGAGGATATTCTCCTCTCTTAATGACTGGTTTTAGAATATCGGAAGAATTCTTGCAATTGAAGCGGATGCCCAATAACAGATAAGCATATTAGTGTAGTTATTGGAAAGAAGTGGATGTTTTTAAGGTGTGATTCATCTGACCAAGTGTAAACATCTGCTTTAACAATGAGACCACTCATGACCTAACTATTACCTAGGTCTGCAATGACTGTGAAGGGAACTTCGTGTAACATTTAGATGAATCCCACGGAAGGTGTTAAAACTTGGCAACACTGCAAAGAAACTTTATCCATCTTTCAGGTGCAAAATTTTACTCTATGGAGTCAGCATAATAAATCAGTATTAGTTTTGTGCTGCCATTAAGAGTGGCTTTTTCGTAGATGCAAAAATCCTGCCTGTGACAAGCTTTATTGTTGAATAGCTTTTAAATATAACAAGGAGTCAGAATAGACTGGATTTGGGAGTCTTGGGTTGTATTACTTAAATAAATTAAATGGCTTGGAGCCTTACTTTTTTATTCCATTAATAGTGTCTTGCAGAGCACTCAGACTTACCTGATGTAAACTGCAGGAAATCGGTATCTTTATTGTTTTCTCTTATTAGAGTGAGAATTTTCATCAAATATATTTTTTTTTTTTTTACTTTTCATTGTCTCTGTCCCTATCCAAGAGCAAGCTGTAAAAAAATAAATCTAGAAAATTTAAAAATACTGCCAGGTTAAAGTATTCGTTGTATAACAGATTTAATTGCAGCACAGATTCAAAATGTACCTTTTAAAATGTTCAGAATTTATTGATTAATACATAAATTCCTCCTTCTTGCTGTTGGGGATTGAAGTGTTGGGCAGTATACTTGGATGGTAAATGTGCTATTACCATACTGTTATTGAAGAATATGTTGAAGAGACATTAATTAGTAAAAAATCTCTTCTTAGTAACAATCAGCCCTTTTTTCTCTCTCCACCCTCTCACCAAACAAAATAACTTAAACAAAGGCAGAGCCTATTATTTTAAATCAGCACATTATTTCTATGTACTTTTGAACATCCATTCCCCACACATATATTTTACAGATAAAGTTGATGGAGTTTTCCATTATATTTTTGCATCACTGTAATCTGTATTTTGAGATAGTTTGAAGGAAACATAATAGAAGTATTGATGACTTCTGAACTCTGTCCTTGAGGATAACCTCAAAATAAATATCCCTATAGCAGAATATGGACAGATGCAGTGAACACTGTAGTTAACAAGTTGATGGCTTTGAATATTGACACTTTAGCGATTTTAACCAAGTTTTCCTGTGGAGCTACAGACTGCAGTTTGTTTGGGTGCAAAGAGCTCTGTGCCTCAATGGTGTTTTCCAACAGGAATTTAAAATCACAATATCAAAAATACATGGCATTGAATAGGCAGGTAAGTTGAATTTTCAAGTGTCTGAACTAGAATATCTTCTGCCATTTCTGAATTTTTGCAATGCCTGTAGTATTTTAAAAAGGGCTGGTAGGTGTACTGTACAATCCACAGGAGCCCTATTTCCTTCTGGAATAGTAGCTGGAAGCCAAGCAGGATATTATCCTCAAATTAGGTATGTCTATTTAGGCACCTAAATTGCTCCCCTGAGGCAAGTGGCTGGAAAAATGAGGGCCAAGAGGGTTGTTTGCCAAGTCTCATGGGTAGTTTCCAGTTACTGAGTGGTGAACATATTGAGAATGGAAGGAGACTTGTGAAGGAACAGGTTGCAAGGATGCATCTGAGCACTTGAAGGAGAGCTAGTCAAAGGTCTTGAATTGTGTTATCATTCCTGTTTGGATGACATTTATACTGAAATATTCTGACTAAAGCCTGTTACATACTGTTGTTCCCACTGCTGCTTCTAACTTGGTTCCCTTAATATGATCCAGATTCTTAGAAGTTATTTTTTGAGGCTTTTTTAACCTTCACATCTGCTCAGTGTTGATGGGACCATTAAGGTAGCTGGGGTTGAACAGAAGAAGTGGGCAAAACACTCAAGAGTGTCACATCTTGGAGTATAGTTTTCATCCTTTCAACAAAGAATTAAGAAGAACCAACTCTTTCAGTGCCTGAGAAGGGCTTGGTTCTTCGGGGTGTGACTGGCTCTTAACTGTCCAAATGATACTCTGCTAACCTGCTATTTTTATAACTATGATTTCTGGGAATAGATGCATTGTACTGCAACTACTGAACTAACAGCTGGTGGTAGATAAGAACTTGAAAAGATGAAGACCAGAGTATGAAATGTAGTGCTACAAAGAAATTATTATTAGCTGTGTTGTGCTCTAAGGCAGGGTCCATCTTCATACCAGAGATGCTGGCAACAAAATTTTTTTATCCCACTCATCTTTTTTTTTATAATTAGTAATAACATGTTAACATGCTATTTATGGAGAAAGGTACTAATTTCTTTGTTCCAGAAACACATGGATACAAAGGACTTGAGCACTGTTGGCAAGATCTTAAGAGTGTCTGCAAAATGGTATTTCAGTAGAATGTATAAATCTAGACAGCATTAAACCCACTTTCACAATGTTATTTCAAAATTAAATATTTGGCTGATCAGAGAAAATGATGCAAGAATATCACAGAATCTTAAAAATCCTTGCATGTTGTATGTCTGAATTCATTACATACCATTTGGAAATACTTGACAATTTCAGGACTTGAAAGAATGTATTTTAATTTTGATGAAAGAAATGCTCATCACAGTCAGCAGTGACAATTGGCTTAATTGTTGGCAGCTTCTGCATCATCGTTTAAGCACGTTCATTGCAAGACAGTGAGACTTTTTGTTCATCATCTTGTATTTAAACACTGTCTATCCCACAATAACAGTGTTTCCTTTTGTTAACACTATGACACTTCTTGTAATTGTGTTGTTGAAGAAAACGCATTGGACAGCTTCGGACATGAATGTAAACTCTCCCATCGGAATTTCTGAAGGTATTCAGGAGTGGCCAGAGAGTCAATCCTTGAAAATTTACAGTTTTGAAGTCTTAACACACGCTATCTAAAATGTGTGAAGATGGGGCACGTATAGCAAAAACAATGAACCATTTCACAGAGCAGCTGAAATATTTTAATTCAGCTCTGCAGTGCTTTCCAAGAAAAGTCAATGTACTGCAGCATAAAAACTGGCCTGTAACACTCTTTCGGAGGGGGGATTACAGCTAATAGTCTTTGTCTGGTTTTCATTTATTTGCATTTTAAAGGATTTTAAATAATTTTAATTAACAGCTAATTAATTATAATTTTAATAAACTTTTTGCTAGATTGGTGGTTGGTTGGAATGTTTATATCTTGGCAGTAGTTGCCAGTTTTCCCTTGAGATGTGCCTGCTTATTGGTTTAACCTATCCCCTCTACTAGCAGCAGCAGGCTGTCACAACTAGATGGGAGCAGCTTTTTCTGGAACAAACTGGTTTGAAGAAGTTGCCAATTTTGCAGCACCAGTAGTGGCTTAATGAGAAGCAAGAGGAAAGCAGTAATTATTTTAAAAATTGATTCAGATGTTATTGCACATGATACTGCCTCTCAAATTAAGTTTTCTAAGTGTTTGTTCTTAACTGGGAAACATGACCTGTGTAAATATAACTAGCTTACCCTCAAACCCATGCATTTTAATGAAAAGGCTTGCAAGTGGTATCTATAGAAAGAGCAAGAGGAGAAAAGAATCTGTAGCTCACAGTTGAAACACCCTAATTTTCTGTGTAGTTATGTTAAAAATCTTATAGCTGGTGCTGCCTTCAATCTGACGTACCTTTTATTAGTTTTAACTAGTGTGCCCATGTTTTAAACATTTTAACTGCATGTGTAACTTGCTGTTAATATTTTTTGTTCTGAAATCTGTACAGTTAGAATCTCAAGCAAAACATCTGTAAAACTGGGAAAGATTGCTGTACGAAACCCTAATTATTTATTCTGTAATGACTATGTCGTTGCAGGTAAAATTGCCAGTTGCTTCTGAGCACTCTATTTAATAAAAAGAGCTCTCTTTCAGAAAACTAGTGGGTTTTTTGACTGATTTGATCTGAAGACAGGGAACTATTAAGGTCTCTTTTTTTAGTAAGGCACTTTGCATCTACAAATAAAAATACCCTCTTGGATCTACAAATGATCATCCAGTGGCTTTATTAAATTGGCTCTGAAACCTGTTTGCAACAGTGAAGACAAAAATGAGCCAAAATTGGGGCAAACCAGAGCAGTCTCCTCCTGGTGTCTCAGGATGCTTCAGTAGTCTTGGGTGTACTCCCAGGAAATTGAGATTTGAGTTGGAAATAATACTGTATAAGCTATAAATCCATTCTGCTGAATGGCTTGAGATGCCCTTGTGGATGCAGCGCGTAACTTGTGAAGGAAACTAAGAATGGGCCATGATTTTTCCTACCTAAAATGCAGCCCAGCATTTCATGAAAGAGGTGCACATGTTAGGAGCCTGTAGCCAGTGAGGGGGAACACTTTTTCTCTCCTGGCACAGCCTCACTGAATCCATATTGCAGTCCCTAATCTAGTTCCCTGCATGGCAGCATAAATCTTTCTGTTGTCATGGGATAGAAATGAATGAGCAAGGGAGCCAGCATTGTTACTTTTGTTAGCAGTGTGGTGTCCTGGCCTGGTTCAAGCAAAATCTGAATGTTAGATTCCACGACTGCTTGGGTTTTGTAAGAATGCTGCTAAGAAGGGTGGAGGTCTTCTCCTTTACTCCTCCTACTCAAGAGCCACATGCTCTTGATGCAGCTCTCTTTACAGCTGAAAAAACAATGCTCCTGGTGCTAAGATCCAACTATTGAGATGTCCCCGTGCCCAAATTAAGGTTCAAACAAGATCATACACTGAAGTCAATAATACGGATTTTATTTAACATGGAATGTCTGGGAGAAAGGTAGAAAGAAATGGAAAAGAGAGCAGAAAGAGATCAGGTAGAAGATAGTCACCACTTGTGGATTCAGTGGTGTCCTTTTGATCCTTCACTCTGGGCTTCTCAGTAGCAGGAATCTTGAGGTCTTTTCCCTATTCATACATTTTAACAAAGAAGTTAATTACTGCTCATTGGGTACACAGTTCTGTTACTCTGTTGGTTAGTTGATGCCCTTGCTTCTAATGCAAATTAGTCCTTGTGCTCAGTCTTCCTCTTTGTTGGGGTTGGTGGGTTTCTGGAGTTGGTGGTCGCGATCTCCCCCTGCCGGAATTACCTTTTACCAAGTCCGAGCTGATTTCAGCACAGTTGCTGAGCTGGCTTTCCTTATGCCCCATAAATGCTGCAGTTGTGTCCATTATCAGTGTTGCATTCTTCTCCCCCAGCTTTGTTAACCTCCCCCTAGATCTGAGATAACACTCAGACGATAGCACCTCCATTATCTTACATCCAGTTCCTGCTGTGTTGGCTTATCTTACAGTCCAAGTTCCAGGTATACAGGGAGGCAGTTTCAGGCGGCTTCAGTGGTTGGTGGTGGTTGCCGATTTTGGCTGTCCCATAATTTAGGATGATCTTTGTTTGACCAG
Organism: Corvus kubaryi; assembly: GCF_017639235.1. Lineage (NCBI taxonomy): Eukaryota > Metazoa > Chordata > Aves > Passeriformes > Corvidae > Corvus > Corvus kubaryi. The sequence continues at coordinate 7,497,367 of NW_024582061.1, read as the reverse complement.
TCATATGCATGTGAGCAGTTGCTTCTTTCCAGAGTTTTCCACAGTGGGAGTGTTTGTCTGGATGCATTACCCAGAATGAGCTAACCAGGTCTCACCTCTGCCAGGCCTGGGGATAGCGCTATACTGTCACTGCATTCTGTGCTTATCTCATGGCAAAGTCCTGTGTGAAACATAGATTTAGAAGAAACACAAAGATTTTAGTTATAGGCTAGCTGTGTTGAAATTAGTTAGAATAGGAAGGAATTTGGGCCCAGCTAGAGTTAATTAAAATAGTTAAGAGAGCTGGACCTGAAATGGGTTTTAAGATGTTCGTAACTGATTACCAAATAACTGATGATCTGTCATTTGTAATGTTTGCTTAGCTGTACTTACAACGAGGAATAGAAACATTGATAAGTTGGTGTAGGGAACAAGGACAATTACCAGTTTCCTGCCTTGGTGGGAACCCGTTCAAAAGTCACGCAAGAGGAAACTTAGAGGTCACTAAAATAATTAGGATTGTTAAAGTTCAGAAAGGCAAAAAGGTCAAACTGAGGAAGATGAGTTACTTCATCTCTTTTGGGACCACTGACCCAATTCAAGACCACCGACTCAATTCAGGACACACACTACGCATGCTTAATGACATTTAAGCTCATTTCCATACGAAGCGGAGAATGGGAGGTGTTAATGTTATGAATATGCATTTGTATTTTGGATATTCATAATATTTGGAAATAAAAAGCTTTGTGTTTGCTTGTATCGGGGCCCTGGGTCTTAGGGAGCTATCCCACGCAGTGCCTGGCGCCAAAAAAACATGCACTTTCTAGCTCTAAACTGTTAGAGAGTTTTTGTCCATCTCAGTTGGATATTGATACTAGATCGATATTTTGGTAAATCATGTGGGTGTAACAATGTTTGGGACCGGCAACTGTGTTCTTTAACTCCTTACACCTGGAACAAAAGAGCAGATAAAAATGTGCGATCTGCTCACTTACTATTCTCACAATTATCATGATGATGATTATGAAACACCTCCCAATTTAAGTAATATGTTTTCAGCCCCCTGTGCTTGTTCCATTAAAAAGAAATAAGAATCTTATAGAATTACTTTGAGGAGTATAAACCCTGATACTTGAGATCTTTTGCTTAAATTCACCATCCTAAGGTTGACTAAACGTGGGTTAAAACTGATTTGTGTAGAGTCATCACTTCAGGATTATAACAAATGCAAGTTTACCCTCACACCGTGGCAGAAGAAACTCCTGACATAAAGCTAGACAGCATAAGGAATTCTAGAAAAGAAAATTCATGAAGATTTTGACAGTTGGCAGTTTTCCTTTTTTTTCCTTCTTCCATCTCACACTAGAAATTCTAAGTGATTTCTTGAGCAGGTAGTTGGCAATATTCTCGTGGTGAAAAGGCACATGAAGCATTTGGTTTATGTTAGTACATTTCCTAATTTCTACCTCCCCTTCCTTGTCATCCATGTTCTCAATTCAAGCTGACTTAGAAACCCTGATTAATGCTGCTGATCTGGTTCAGTGGTTCCAGGTTTAATCTTCAGTCGTGGTGTTGTCCCCATCCTTGTGCTGCTTCTCATGTTGCTTCAGTGTAGTCAAGTAGTGCATTTGGTCAGTGAAGCAGAAGAGGGGATGAAAGTGAAGCTTGAGAGAGCAGGAAAAATACATCTGTGTCTGAATTGGTTTGCCAATCTCGTTCTGTGTCTATACCCATCTTCCAAACACGTGCAAAGACCGACTCAGATACCTGTATTGAGCTTGATAAAAGGAACAGAACACAATGATGCCTTACTTGCCCAAATAAGGGAACAGTGTGTTTTAAAGAAGTAGATAAAAGAATGTATATGACACACAGGATGCTCAATGTCGCTGGAACCAGTGGATAAACAGATAATGAGGAATATAGGGGGGTTTGTGGCAGTTATGTAACAAGAGGCAACAGTGCATGCCTTGAGAGAGGTTCAGGGAAAGGTCATCTCTAACATTGGGGGCACTCAGTGAGTATGACCACCTAAGACCCCTTCAGACAACCCTCTAGGACAATAAAAGGACTTCTAGTAAGAAGTGGATGCATGCAAATTAGTTCTATGAAAAGTGATGTTTATTAGGCAGGAAGTACATTGTAATCAATATAAATGATCATGATGGAATAAATATCTTGTTGTAAAGTTTTGTGACACATCAGATTAGAGGAAATATCCTCTGGGTGTCCACTGCACTGCAATAAAGAATGCTTCCTTTTTAATACTTCAAATTGTGATAGAAAGTTTCCTCCCTAGCTGATTTCAGTATCAACCCAGAGCACTGTGCTTTGTCAGAGTCAAGAATGAGTAGTGAGGGAACAGAGTGAGGGTGGTTTGTAATTGGTGCTGTTGAAAAATGTAAAAAATAGTCTTTTTTGGCAAGTGTGTAGCTTGAGTATTAGGAGATGTGTTCACTCTTGACTGGGGTAAATTGATTTGCTTAATTAAAGGAGAAATTCAGTACTTGCAGTTCTACTAACTACTTGACTTACCAGAATTGGATTTCTCAATTATCCTTGCAGATGATGGTATAAAAAAATATTATAAAAATTGTAGCCAAAATAGGGAATTTGTATATGAAAGGAAGCTGCACAAATGTGTATTGAAATGCAGACTGGTAAAGTGGCACTTAGAGTAAAATCAGGCTTAACATCATAGCTGTTCAGATCAAAGTGAAATGCTTTGATAGCAAGTGAAAAACTGCCTGCTGATTTTCCAGAATGAAGAATTGCTTTAGTAAAACGGGTGGATTTTTATTAGAGCATGCTTTTACTGAGTTGCCAGTTAAATCTTGAGCATCTGTTGAAAGAATCATATGAAAAAGTTACCTAAATCTTGTATGAACCACTTAGAGTAAGGAATTAAGTTCTTCTGCAGAAAGTGAAATATTAACTAGTTTCTGTGCTTCTGCATTTTATTGTGAAAATGAAACAGGAACAGGTTTAAGCCCACACTGGTTCAGTTAAATATGCAAGTGGTGAGTTATATACTGGTGTTGAATTCATTGGGTTAAACAGTGCCTCTGATCTTTTTTAAGGCCCTAAATCTATGTCTCCTCTCAAATAGCAGCTGAAGGTCTAGAATCTATCTCAGTGTGGACTTGCATGACGGTTCTACTGTAGGCTTTTTGCCTGTGATTTCCATGTCGTAAGTGATTATTTCAACCTAACTTAGTTTCAATTCCTTCCTTTTCTGGTTGTAATGACTATGGTAATTTTCTTCAAGCAAGATGTCAGTGCCTAGCATTTTAGAGATATTTCTTGGACATTAAAAACAAGCCTCAGTGCTAATAAGATATTTGTATTTTCTGCAGCTAGAAAAGATGTCTTCTCTAAAATGTTTATATAGATCTTTTCCATTTCAAGCTAGTCTACTCACAGCTCAACTCCAAGTTTTGAACTTTACTTTGTCCTTTTCATTCTGTTGAGAGAACTAACTGTTTAACCCTCTGTGTTACTAGTTCACAGCTCTTTCTTCAGCCTGGAACCTAAGTATGTTGCTGTCTTAGAATTGTGTACCCCATTGTGTCTTGCAGAGGAGAGGAGGGAGAGAACCTTGCTTATTTATTCCTAATTTCTTCTTGCTTTTCCTTGCTTAATGTGAGGGTAGTCATGATATTAATACAGGTCCATTCTTCCTTTCTACAACTCACCTCATTAATTCTGAATGTACTACGTTTCTGTTTCTTGTATGACACGGATGAAGGTCAGTCATGTCACACTGCTGGCATGTATGTATGTGTGTGTATGTAATACCACCCGGTGTCGCTAATTAATATTCCATGCTAATGAGTGTTGGCTTTAATCCATTCTATAACAACAAATTGTCAATGGGAATACATTCCCTTTAGTGTAAAAGGATTAATTTTTTATTAAATTAAGGCAAATTCTTTATGGCATTGAAACAAAGTGTTTGACCTTGGCTGATAGAATATGTCATCAGGGAAGAACAGGTAAATGTTACTTCAGTGATAAAAGAGAATTTGCTTTCTTTTGCTTACACCTTATTGACAGGAAATACTAAAACATCCTTTCAAAAGTATTTATGCTTGCAAGCTCTCTTTGAAGTTGTTTAATATATCTTAGTTTGTACAAGCATAATCAGATATTTTTTTTTCCCCCCAGTCGGTGTTATCCGCTGTCCAATTTGTGGTCAGGAATGTGCAGAGAGACACATCATAGATAACTTTTTTGTGAAGGATACCACAGAGGTTCCCAGTAGCACAGTAGAGAAATCAAATCAGGTAAGTGCATTAACATGTAATCAAGTTAACACGTTTTGGATGCATGTGCATATCCTTGGCTTCTTGCTGTGTGGCCTTTTTGCTGTTTATATGCAGACAGAACTTCAAGTACTTAGACATCACATGGGGTAGCTACTCTAGAAAATCAGTTAAAATGTGTGAAAATGCATGTGAAGAAGGTGGTTCTCTTACCCTAAACTATCTTTAATTGTTGATATAAACTTGCATCTTAATAGCAAAAGATAAAAGTAAGGAATAGGCATTAGAATGGGAATTTCTGTATTTTGGACAGGGTGCTTGAAGCACTCTTTGGAGCAGAGACTTGAATAACATTACATCAGGAGATCTAAATGGACTTTATCAGATTACTGACAGAACATGGCACTAAATAGCCAGAGTCCTGTTGCCAAGGGAGAGGCTCAAAATGCTAATTGGGGAAGATGGTATATTATAGGGGTTTCTTGTCTGTTTTCTTACATAGACTGCCTTTTCTTCTTTTTGCAGTCGAGTAAGAGCTATCATAAAAGCTCCTTATCTGGAATAATAATAATAATCTGGGGTAGTTTTTTCTCATGATGTTTTTTTCAGGAGGCAAGTACTAGCTAAGTGTGGAAGCAATACCAAATGAATAACCACATCTGTGTAGGACAATTTAGCAATCTCTGTTTGCAAAATATTGCATGTCTTCATTTTTAGCTAGTAAGATAGTATCTCATGTATCTCTCTACTTATAAACTTTTTATTAAACTCCAGAAACGTACTGTAAATAATTCAGCCTCTTTGTATGTTGCTGCATTCTTCATAAGGATGGTACAGTAAGGTTGGTATATCAATGTGGCTTGCATTCCAACTCATGCCCTAATATGTGGATGGTGGTCTCCTTTTATTTTGAAAATTCCGCTTTTTCACTTCCCATTTTAGGGGGGACTGTATCATTGGCTCTTGAGCTGTTTGCTTCAGGGCCAGTGTCTTAGAGGTCCTTTATTGTGTGTTCTGCTCGTTTCAAGGCTTAGCTGGAATTTGTGCTTTCGTGTGTGAATGGGCACACCTCTCAGGAGCAGATGACAGGACCCTGTCTGGTTTGTGATACCAACTTGCTGACTATTGAAGGCATGAGTGGTGTCATCATCTCTGAGGAAGAGAACTTAATGTCTTGCAAACCATTAAACTGTTCAGATTTTAAGGAATTTTGAAACTGGACCTTACCAGAAACTGAAATTGAGTTGTGAGTCCCTGGAAGTACAAGCTGTGTTCTTGCAATGTAGGACTGCTTTTTTTGGATTTGGCAAGGGGAAATGTTGTTTTTTTTGTTTGTCCCCTGGGAATTGCAGGATAATATGAGTTTTGCAGATGGTTGTGAGATTTACATAGTCTCTCAATACTGTACCAGTAAGATTGACAAATTGAGTAGTACCTGTAGAAAATTTGATCATAACTTTTATAGTGTCTTTAAAATTAGGAAGAGAAGCAAGACAACAAATAATGTTATGCAGAAGCAGTCCTAAAAGGGTTTTTTTTGATGGGGTGGGGCTGTACCATAGCCTCTGCGTAGTTACATAACAAGTCCTCTAAGGTACCACTTTGGGGAGTGGTGACAGAAATGGATTTTTTTTTTCTTGGGAGTAGTAACAATTTTTTTTAAAGTCTCTGCTCACCCCCCCTTTCCCCTTGCAATATTTTTTTTGCTTCCTGTGAAAGTTAAGTGGAGAATTTAATCCATTGAGTGGTGTGAGCAGATATCTGGGAGGTTCTTGAAAGCATTTGTGTTTCCTTAAGGTCCCTTCTAGACTTCAGTCTTTCTCTTCCATTCCATATTTGTGTCTCCCTCTCCCTTACACAAACCAGCAGGTTTGCACTTAGAAAGCAAGTCTGTTCTTCAGCTAAGTTCCCTGGCTGAGTTCAGCACACTTTCTGTAGCAGTTGAAGGCAGACCAGCAGACTTTGCTGAACCAGCAGAATAGGACAGTCACGTGCTTTTTTGCTGACTTTTTTGCAAAAAAATGGAGCTAGATGTTTTGTTAGATGCCTGGTAAGTGAGTGTGTACCTTACCTCTTGGAAATGAATGATGTGCAGTTCTCTTCATTTGAAGATTTATTTTAGTATGATGATGAAGTTTTTTGTACATTCCTTTGTACCTCCACATAAGACAAAAGCTACACTGTTCTGTAAAGTTCTCTGTTTACAGCAAAGTTAAATCAATAATAGTTAAACAGATTAGTGTACTGTCCAGGGGGAAATATTATGAGGTCTAAGGATGATACAGCCTTCTAATCAGCCTGTCTTGTTTTGTCTTTGAAGGAGCAAAGAGAAAAGAAAGAAAATTTGCCATTAGCTACATAGGCAACAGATCAGAGAAATTAAAGTAGAAAAGTTACTGACACTTGCAGGAATTACTGCATCAGAGGTCATCCAAATTCTGTCCAAAACTGTGGCTATTTGATAGGATTTTTCTACTGCGATGGTTAGTTTGTCTTCAATAGTTTTGCAGCTTTATTTGAATGCTTAAGAAATTAGAATTGGAGGCAAGGCATGGGTTTTGTGCAAGTAATGTTGTGGCATAGAACCACTGGTCTGTATCTATGACTAGCCTGTATGTGTGTTGTCACGAGGGACTGCCTTATTTCCATCCAAGAGAGACTGCAAGAGACCTCTTGCAAATTAAATGTTCGATTGTTTCAGATTCAAAATCGCACTAATGCTAAAGCAATTTTTAGCATACTGAACTAAAACTGTAGGACTGAATGATGTACCAGGGAGCCTGGCATTGTGGGAAGAGAAGAAATAACCGGAACCCATGAAAGTCCTATCCATCTATATAAAATCATGTTTGCCTTACCTGAGCCTGATTTGGGCAGTTCAGTACGCTACTGGCATAGCTGTGCTTTCTAGCAATTACTACTGCAAACTTCAGGAGCACAAGAAGTGAACCTGAAGAAGGTAGAGAACTCCCTATTACATGTTCCACAAGAGCTTTCCTGTGTAGCATTAAAGGTTTTGTGCTGGCTATTAGCATAGAAAACTTTGCGAAAGAAAAGAAACTCACAGGAAATGCTGTTGAGATCTTCCTGAAGGTAATCATTGTAGGTTGTGGGCAGCTAGGACATAAATACTTTGAAAGAGCAGATGCTTTGTAATTTTTTTCACATTGTGATTTATTTAAAGATTTGGCAAAATTATCGGCTTCTAAAGACAAGTTTGAAAATAAAAACTAATTCTATTTCATGCGTAAGAGTGAACAGAAAGGGGCTTCAGACCTAAGAGATGTAGCTGAAGCAAGTGCTAGATTTGAATAAGACTAAAGGGTGGACAAGTGAGGGAAATCTAGGGACTTTAACAGAAGAACATGGCATGTGCAAAGCCATGAAAATAAAAGTGAGAAGTGTGAGATTGATGCAAGAGAGAAGACCATAGTGATAACATGGGTGTTGGTGCAGCATACTGAGCCTCTCCTGCATTTTAGTCCAGGTCCTCATTCTCGTAGCTTCTGTGTCCAAAAGACAATGTGTGTAAAAATATTTTTGATGGCGAGAGTAACTTCCTGTATCTTTACCAGTTACTGACCTGAGAGTTTAAAATATTGTAGTAGGAATGAAGAACAGCTGGGCTTTATGAGAGATTTTGGGAATGTAGTAACAAAACAAGGTATGAGCTTAGATCTGATACTAGATCCAGATACTAGGAAAGCAAGTCTGAGTGCCATAATGAGGTGATTAATGAGGAGGATTTAGAACAGTAAGTTTCTCTAGGTTTGTATGGTGCCAGAGGAGCCACTGTGTGTTTTTCAAAAAAAAGAACTCTTATGCTTGAACAGCTTATAAAAGCTGTACCTGTAGTCAAAACATCTTTGAAAGTCAGTGGTTTATGGTGGTGGGTAATAGGCTCAGGAAGAGTCACAATATGGTTTTGTATGCTTTGAAGAGATGTGGGGGTGAGATGGTGTGGTAAGAAGATGTTGATCAGACTGCATGCATTTTGAGCTATCAGTACATGGCTCATATTTAGAATTGCATGCAGTTGCTGTCTTTGGTGATTTTGTATGTGCCAAGAGATAGTTACATAACTCTTAGCATTAGTGAGGTTTGGATCCAGAAGGGGAAAGCATTGTATCTCATTTACATTGGTGGAGTTTGGAGTTCACTGAATATTCATCTGGTCTACTTTGCTCTCTTCCTTTGAAACCTTTGCTTGATTATTTAATCTCTTCAATACTCCAAGTGTATTTAATTGGAAGAGTGATTACTTAGTACAGTAGCTGAGAAGACAGGTCTATTACCTCAACTCTTGCAAGTAAATGTGTTTTTTCTGTCGTGAAAGCTTGTGTATTTACTTAAAATAGTACTTACCTGCAACATGCTGAGTAATTTCTGTTTTCATTAAATTTGACAGAAGGCTGAATGAACACTTCCCAGGGTTACAAATACTAAAACTCGTAACTGAATTAAATGTAATTACAAGGAAAACTCAATTAAAAATAAATGTCTGACCAGAATAAAGGGCTTGTAGGTTAACTAGGGAGAGTTTTCTTTGAAATCACTGAAATACTGCTTGTGTGAGTCACAAAAATAAGAATGAAATGAGTTTTAGGTTTTGTAAGTTCATAACAAATATTTACAGTAATTATACTTCCATGAACTTTAGCTGTATGGCTTACTCTAATAACTAGGAGTTCTAGCAAAATCCAACCTATATCTGAAAATGCATATTTCAAATCAGAAGAAGATAGGAGCAAATCTAGTGCTACCTAGAAGGCATTGCTGTTTTGACAGCTTGAGTTATGATGTCTACGAAAAGCTTTAGAAATCTGTCTCACGTCCACTTGGTGGATTTGGAGAGTATAAAGTTGGGATATATATTTTTGGTGCTACAAAGGAGGAGTTTTGATTCATTTCGCAGCACCTGATTATTGGTTATTGAATCACAATTTTAATCTCATTCCATGTGTAGCAGGTCAAAGCAGTTGAAGAAAACCCAACTAAAGCATATTGAAAAAAGAAAATAGATGAAAGCTCCTGGAATCTAAGGAGAATTAATAGCTTAAAAAGTTCTTTGAACTTACCTGAATGCCCTGGCATGTTCATCTACCTAATTTTGCTAAAGGTGATCTGGAAAGGCTGTTGTTGGGGTTTTGTTTGTTTGTTTTTGGTTTTAATTTTGTTCCTGCCTTTTTTTTTTTTTTTTTTTTGGTCTTTGTTTTGCTTCTTTGACTTAAAGAATGCCTGAAAGACTTTTTTGTTCTTTTTATTTCTCTGCTTATTTTGTTTTTGCTGCTGGTGTTTTTTTACACTAGGAAACCAAACATCCAGTATGTTAATCTCCACTCTGACTTTTAAAAATATGTGTGGGTATCTGGGGGCACAGCACAATCACACCTTTCTGGCAACAAGACTGATTTGAAAACTTTCTTGTCCTGCCTACTCAGTTCACTCTCCAGTCAGTGTTGCTGATCTAACTGAGCCTTGGGCTACAATGGTGTAATCAGTCCTGATTTGCATCAGTCTTGCAGAGGGTTGCATTGGCACAGCAAAGGAGGAGCAACAGGCGAAAAAGGAGGGACAGGATTTTTCCCCCAAGAATAAGGAATACTTAAAAAATTTTTTTGTTGTTTTTCAAAATGTCATTGAATTTAAGGGTTAATAGCAAGTGTTATGCTTTAACCCCAGCTGGTAACCAAGCACCATGCAGCCCTTACTTTACTTCCCCCTTTCAGTTTACTTCCTCCTTCCTTCCCCATGCCGTCTTTAGTGGGATGGATGGGAGAATCAGGGGGGAAAAAAGGTAAAACAGTGAGTTGGACTAAGAACAGTTTAATAAATGAAATAAAGTAATATTAAATAATTGTAATAATAGTAGTAACGAGAGAGAGAGAGGAATAAAGCCCAAGACAAACAAGTGATGCCCAATCAATTTGCTCGTCACCCACTGACCGATGCCCAGCCTGTCCCTGAACAGAGATTGGTCCCTCCCACCCAACTCCCCACAGTTTATATGCTGAGCATGATATTCTGTGCTTTGGAATATCCCCTTGGCAAGTTCAGGTCAGCTGTCCTGGCCACACTCCCTCCTTGTGCATGTCCTGACTGGCAGAAAGCATGGGAAGCTGAAAGTCCTTGACTTTGTATAAGCAATGGTTAACACACTGATGTGTTGGTTGTTGCTATCAACATTATTTTCATACTAAATCCAAAACCACAGCACTGTGCCAGCTACTAAGGAAAACCCCCACTCTATCCCAGCTGAAATCAGGACAGAAAGTAAAAATCTTCAATTTCCTGATTACAGTTCACTCCCTTTAATTGCTTTATTTCCATTTCCTAGACTTTTTTTTAATAGTGTCCTGACTTTGGTGTTTTTCCCTAGTCTACTGGTCTGGATAGGAATAAGAATTTTTATTGTTAAGAGAAGAAGGGAATTACAAGAAAAACCAAGGAGAAGTTAAATTTTTGAGATTATTTTGAAGAAGAAAACTTTCAGGCCTCATTTTTGAAAAGAAACAGAAAAAGGGGCACAAGCCCAATTTTTTCTCCTTTGCAGGTCACCTTTAATGAAAAGAAACTGCTTCAAACTCAAGTGACAACAGGAGGGGTTGACAGCCCTTGTGTTGTAATTTCATTTCTCAAAAGAGACTTGCTTTGAGAGGTAATATGATCCAGAAGAATAAGCACAGCATTGGGAATCTGGAACTCATGTTCAAATTCCAGTTCTGTCAGTAACTTGCTATCTGGCCTAAGGCAAGTTTTGTGCTAATTTTCCTCTTTCCTGAAGAGGAAACTGGAACATAGTTCTATGTATATAGTTTTTATCTGCATAAGATATAAATATTTCCTTCCTCTTTAACTTAATCTATATTTACCATATGTGGGTACAGTCATTTGGTTGGGGTTTTTTTAATCAAACTGAAAACAAAACTAAAACCTAAAATTTTCTCCTGTTGCTCCTGTGAGCAGAAATCTGTCACTGTGGTCTGTAGGATGCAGCAGTCTTCAGACGCCTTGAGGCTTTGGTTTGCAGCAGTGCTAAACGTTGCCAGAAATGGGTGGTAGTTACCTAAACAAGTATCTACATAAGCATGTTCACTGTTTTTTACTACCAAAACCCCATTGAAGGTAGGACTACAGAGGCGTTGTAAAGGAGGGGTAAAAAAAAATGAAATAATATTATGAACGTGTGAACTGGTGTTGTCCATCATTCAGAGTTTTCAACCAGTTGTTCAGACTGTGGTACTGTAGCAGTTTTTTCTTGTGTATGTATTTAGTCCGTGCAGAGAGGTTTTGGTCCGCTGACATGTTTGTTTTCCTTAATTATTTTTTTTTCCTAGGTCTGTTGGGTATAGTCCATAGAGCCTCAGGGGTTAACAGGCCACAGTTTGAAAATTCTTATGCATTGGTTGCAAATCTGTTCTGGGGTAACTTTTTTGACAAACTTAACTGGAATACTGTCTTTAAGTGGTGATGCTAAGATTCTTGAGAGGAGCCTTGCTGCTCAGTACTGTGTGTGCTTCCTGAAACCCAAGCAGGTGACAGGAAGCTAAAATTAGAGCTGCTGTGTGAACTGAGGGAGGCTTCTAAAATCAGAGCAGTGCTGGTTGTGTTCTGTCATTAGTAAATATTTCACAATATACATCTTGTATATAGTAAGCATTGTATGGCTTCTGAGTGTGCAGGGAATGGCAGAAAATAGTGGTCTGACTTTCATCATGTCAGGCAAAGATTTTAGGGTAACACTGACAAAATGACCTGTTTCTTTGAAAAGTCACATTCAATTACTTCTATGCTGTTATTTATAATGTTCCTGTACCTCAGGCAGTTTTCCGTTCTCATTTCACTGTTTTCAGAAAACGATGGAAGTGCACTGATGATGTATGAAAAATAACTTGTGTGTATATTCCAAACTTATTTTGACAGCTACCTTTTCTTCCTCTTGTCAGGTCTGCACAAGCTGTGAAGACAATGCAGAAGCTCATGGGTTTTGTGTGGAATGTGTAGAGTGGTTGTGCAAGACCTGCATCCGAGCTCACCAGAGGGTTAAATTCACCAAGGATCATACTGTGAGGCAGAAAGAGGAAGTATCTCCAGGTAACATATTTATAATTTCACAAAGAATTTGTGTCTGCACTGGAAAATTATATTGGACCAACACACTTGTTTTAAAAAGTGGTAAACTGAAGGCTGGTTTTCTGTCAGTTTTTTGTCTTAGATAAGTTGAGTAGTGGTAAAGGTTGTTTTTCTTTATTTTTTTTTAATGTAATATGTTTTAAACCAATAAATATACATAGATTTTGTCTTTCAGGTGGATTAATTGCAAATTATTTTCTTGACTTTGAGATCAGCTGCAGAAAATACTTCTTTAGGCATTTGGCTCCTTTAGTTTTACTAGAGGTCTAACAAATGGTTAATATGAGCTTTATTGTTGTAAGGAACAACAGGAAAGGAGCACTGATAGATTAAATTTTTTCAGCATTCTGATAAAAAGCCAGCCAAAATTCATTATTTTAGCGAAGTATCTTTTGATGAAATGTTTTACCTTAGAAATGTAAGGGAAGTATATTATGAATTGGGGCATTTTTCCTCAGTAGGATCTAGGATAATTTGGGATGGAAGGGACCTCAGGAGATCATCTAGTCCAGCCTCCTGCTTCAAGCATTCAGTTTTGAGCTCCAGTTGCTTGGGGCTTTATCCATTTGGGCCTTGGGAACCAACAGTGGTGAATGTGGTGAACAGTACAGCCTCTCTGAGAAATCTTGACTAGTCTGTGGTAGAAAAGGTTGTATTCCTGTTCATTGAGAACCCCTTTTGTTTCAGTTTTTTCCCCACTGTGTCATGTCTTTTAGTGTCATTGTAGGAGAATGATAAACATTATAGGATGCTGACAAACATTTACTGGTTCTAATATGTTCATTGGACTTCATGATTTTTCTTGTAAAGGTATAATTTTTAAATTTGATTTTTGTTATACATTATTTTAAATATATGTATTATAATATATATTTATTTTCATTCCACCCTATCTAGTATTATGAGGTAGTCTGTTGCTCAAAGGGTATCTTCCACCATGGTACTTTGAAGATATACACTGTATTCTGTATCCCACTTTCACACATGTTTAATCAAAAGTGAGTAAAGTGTAGTTTCAAGAGAAGACAAAAGTGAGTAAAAGTGGCTGATGGACTCTTAGGCAGAAACATGACTTGGTGGTAGGAATGGTCTCAGTGCATTCAGGCCTCTTTGGGAGGAAGTTTGTTGATGAGTTGAAAAGAATTTTGACTGAAGGACAGAGATCTGAAAATAACTTCTTCCAGATTTCTTGAAAATAAGTAAATGAAGGGGAATGAAAAAGAGTCCTTATTGATCTGCAGTGAAGGATGGGCTGCAGTGTTGTACTAGTTTGAAAACAAACCAGTGGGAGACACCAAGTCAGAATAACAATTTAATGGAAATTAAAGAAAAGGGAAAAAAAAGTAAAAGAAAACACTGTCAAACTGACAGAGTCAAGATACAACCTGACACCCTGTTAGGCAGGGTGGTGGTGGCAGTCTGGTAGAATGGTGGCTGCAGTCCTCTGAAGCAGTGATCCTGTAGTAAAAGTGTCTGCTCTTCCTCAGAAAGTCCAATGGTGGCTGTGTAGCTCCTGTCCTCTGGAAATCCAGTGGGAAGGGGTGTCTCTGGTGGTCAGAGTCCCAGATTATATCCACAATGGGATGCTTGGTTCCTCCCTCTGGGTGGAGCATCTCACAATGGGGTAATGAGTCATGAGGCAAAGTGTTGATTAGGCTCATTAACAGAAGATAGTCCGGAGGGAGTTATCTCTGAGTCATGCGGCAGGACAATGATGGGCAATTAACAGAAAGATAGTCTGGGGGGAGGAGGCAAGGAAACACTGCCCCACCTGGTTTCAACAGCTCCTGAGGATGGTAATAGAATACACTGCAACCCAGGACAAGTGTGAAGCCAGTTTTCATTACAGGCCATGTAATCCTTATGAAATCAGTGTCAAACTTAACTCCTAGGAAATGAGGCTTTGTCAGTTAAACTGTTAAAGGAACAGATTTCATTTCTATGATCTGGTGGTGTTTCCTCCACCCTTTGGTATTTGCTCACTAGAAACTGAAGTGAGACCTCTCACCCATCTAAAATGGGGTCCTGAAGGGAAGTTCCTATCTCCTGGTTATTACATCCTGGATGTTCTGCACTTTTGAATGCACGTGTCTTGATATCCTCAAACCCCTTTTCACCAATTCAGCTGAGAAAGAAGACAGAGCACGAATTAAGTCAACCACCTCCTCACCTCCATTTAAGAAAGGAACTTGCTGGTTGTGCAATGTCTTTTGCAGCCTCAACAGTACTGGCTACTCCTTTTGTAAATAGTTTTGTGAGGCCATAAGGAATTACGTTAAAATAGGTTCTAGACATTTTCCATTAAAGAGGGTGCTAGTTCCATGCTTGAGCAACAAGAGTGAGACATTGCAGTTTGAGCTTATGGCTGTTTTAGTCTCAGTGATTGACCTGATATACACTTGCACACGTAAGGAAAAACAGGAGAATGCAAATCTTGAACAAGTTCAGTAGCCTGTACTAACATCTTCGTTTATTCAACAGAGGCAGTTGGTGTGACCAGTCAGCGACCAGTGTTCTGCCCTTACCACAAAAAGGAGCAGCTGAAGTTGTATTGTGAGACCTGTGACAAGCTGACCTGCCGAGACTGTCAGTTACTAGAGCACAAAGAGCACAGGTACCAAAGCAAAGCACATGTTCTATCTATCTCACTTACAGGAAGGTAGCTTGAAGTAGATCGTACTTCTAGCTGTATGGAATACAGTCAGGTGGAAAAGTGCAACATAAAACTCACAAATAAACTGAGGTTGTGTCCCAAAGAATGTGATTGAGGAGTGTGTGTTACATTTAGAATAAAACCTAATTCTTCCAGTTGTTAATCTGGTGACTTAAACACAAGACCTTTCTTTACAGTCAAGTTATTTGGTTAGAATTGTTGCTATGCAGCTCTTCAGAGAGTCCGTAGAAAACACAGGGGCTGTGTTATGCAACTGTACACTTACATGTAATTTCTCATTTGTCCTTCAACAAGATGATTATATAACAGCATTACCAAACAGTTTCAGAATGGAGTAAATGGCGATTTTTTTTCTGTGAAGAGCCCTTTCAAAGGAGGAGTTAACCTACAGTTTGGCTAATACTGTACTTGGACAACACTATGACACCAGAATCTTTGTGTTGCTGTTCTTTGGTCATCTCTTACTGGCCGCTGAAGCTGAAAAGCAGAATTATATACAACTTCTGAGTGCAAGGCAAAGATCTTGCTGGTTGACACATTCAGTAGTGTTTTGGGACAGATGCACTCTGGTTAAATATTATATGCTTGCTGTACCTGATGCAACCACCCAAAGAACTTGCTTGCCTGAGCAGGTGAACGTCAGTAGGTGGGAAAGTGTTGGCTGCTGTTGCTCCTTGGAACAGCCTAAACATTGCTCTTGCAGAGTTGCAGTCTTTCTCTTATATTCTCCTTTTCTTAGGATTTATATCCCTTGTATAATGTGCCACCTCTTTTTGTCCTCAAATTTTTAAAGATTTTGGTTCCTTGATTTAAAATGTTGCCAACTTCCGCCAACTCAGCAATCTCTTCTTCTATTTCTGCATCCTTGTCTTGCATGAAGTAATAGCTCACATGCATTTTCACATTCAAAGTGATGACTACCTCAAAACAATAATTTTTCTTTTGCTAAAATTAGGCTATGGTCATACAATGTCCTTTTGTATCTATGAAAATTGTAAATTCTTCCCCCAGTATGACCAGAAATAGACTATAAAATTAAATATACTATAAATAAAATCTATCAGCATTTGCTGGCATATGCTTCCATGATGACAGTTAAATTTTGGATTTGAGCAGCTCCTTTCTTCAATTAAAGAAGTATTATTTGTAAGTCACTCTGCTTTTTAGCAAGTATATCACACTTTTTACAAGTGTAAATCCTCACTGCTTTTTACTACAGGTACCAGTTTATAGAAGAAGCTTTTCAGAACCAGAAAGTTATCATTGAGACACTAATCACCAAATTGATGGAGAAGACTAAGTACATAAAATATACAGGGAAACAGATCCAAAACAGGTATGTATCAGATTTTGAGGTTAAAACTGACAGAAGGCAACTTTACATATACTGTAGTTTCTTGAAATGTTTAAATTAGTGTATTTTGTACCTCTCTCCTTTAATTCTTCCAGAAAGAGGAATTCTAAAATCTTCAGTTCACTGTAGTGACTGTTGCCTGTTCAATGTGCTTGGTTGTGTTAGGTAACTCTTCTGCTCGGCCTGTGGACTTAATGTTGCTTGGGTGCAACAAAACAACTTATGCAATAAAGACTGTAAAAGACAGTCTTAAATGCTTCCCCACCATCAGCACATTAATTTTCTTAGTGTAGATCCCTCTTAGAAAGTGAAAGGTTATGACTCATGTTTTCATAATGTTTGTGACATGTGTTTGAAGATTTATGTAATACTTTTATGCCTGGGGCTTTATTCACTGGGTACTACAAACCTGGGAGAAAAATAAATCTGTAAAATGCAGTCTGCAGCGAGCCTTTCT
Source organism: Corvus kubaryi (assembly GCF_017639235.1). Classification (NCBI taxonomy): domain Eukaryota; kingdom Metazoa; phylum Chordata; class Aves; order Passeriformes; family Corvidae; genus Corvus; species Corvus kubaryi. Next base: position 7,480,502 of record NW_024582061.1, on the reverse strand, counting down.
GGTTGCTCCTTCAGGAGAGTTCAGGGGCAGCAGTACCCAGGGAGATTCAGCACAGTCGGGGATGCCGAGTATGACTTGAACTCTTCCTTCATCTTAGCAGTAGAGGTTTCCCCAGTATAACATCAAGCTTTGCTGTTATGAGTTTGAGCAGTGTTGTTGACATGGCTAAATCAGTGCCATTCTACCATAGATGGAAATTAGACTTAAGCAGTTTTGATTGCCAGGAACCATTCCAGAGAAGTTCCGGACAACTGAAAATTGACAATTTCAATTACCACTAGCATTTAACTTTTATCAGTGACAGATGTCAGCAATTTTACCGAGTTATGGCATTAGTTAATTAATTTTATCATAGGTCACTCTTACTTGGTCTGTATTTCTGCCTGTAATTTTCCTGACTATAAGTATCTGATGATACATGTATTAATTGATGCATATGACCAAGAAGTATTGTACTCTAAGCAACAGATTTTTTTTTTAATACTGTTTAGAGGGTGGGTTTGTGAGCTAAAGAACATTATTTTCTATACTGTCTACTTACAGAATTCTTGAAGTGAATCAGAATCAAAAGCAGGTGGAACAGGATATTAAAGTTGCCATATTTACACTGATGGTAGAAATAAATAAAAAGGGAAAAGCACTGCTGCATCAGCTGGAGGTAATTTAATTTCTATCATAAGAAAGAAAAATGTCAGTCTTAATATTTTTTTTCTATGTATTCACATTAAAGTAAATTTCTAGCTTCAGTGCCCTGTGCATGTCTTATCATGATTCCTAAGTGGAGAGATGTCCTATACCAGCTACTTGAGCCAGTGGGGTTTCTGGTGGAGACAAGTTTGGCTTTTGAGGGGTGGTTGCTCTTTTGTTTGTAGTTATCTGTGTGCCCTGGTTTGTTGATCAGGGATGTCTCTGAGCCCACTTTCTTTCTCCATGCTTTTGCAATTTATAATTCTATGCATCATGCATGAAAAGTGTTCTATGAGAATTTTTCATAAATTCAACAATCCAGTAGCAAATCATAGGAGAGAATTGTCTAGAATGGACACCTGGAAAAATAGAATCTCCCGTTGTGTTTTAAAAAGTGTGTGTGTGTCGAGAGGCACACACACACATATATAAATATATATAAAATGTGTCATTAGCACAGCAAGTCCTGATATCTTGAGTAAATGTGTACTGACTTTTCTTTTGATAGCTGCATCAGGGGGCAGGAGTCCTTTTTAGAGGAGCTAAGTGAAACCACTTGATCATTGTGAGTTACCAATATGAAAGCTAATGCCTTTTAACTGCCCATTGAACCTTTTGACTGGAACTGCTTTTCTACTTGCAGACTCTGGCAAAAGAGCATCGGATGAAACTTCTGCAGCAGCAGCAGGAAGTGGCAGGTCTCTCTAAACAGCTGGAACATGTCATGAATTTTTCCAAATGGGCAGTTTCCAGTGGGAGCAGCACCGCGCTCTTGTACAGCAAACGCTTGGTAAGGTTAGGAAGACAGCTCTCTCCATTCACTTAGAGACCAGAGTTAACTCAGATATGCATGCACATGCTTGTCAGGTGTTCTAGGGTATTAGAATTTTTCATGATTTTCTACTCATTGGAATATTTATATATAGTTTTTCGTGGTTTTCTCTTTAACATAAATACAGAATGTTTCTATTAATTTGGCTCTCTGGTCATGGTTCTTTCCTGTTACAATACCACAGAACTTCTGTAGATCTGCAGAAGTAGGAACAACTCCTTTTCTCTGGGTTGAAAACTGTGAACCTGTGAAACACTGGGAAAAAATGCTGTGTGTGCTACATCATCAGTGTGCTTCTTTTCAGTACTTGCTACAGCATCTGAGTAAAAACAGTATTTGAAAACAGTATTTGTATATCATAGTATCTGGTATCTAGCATTTTAATGTAAATATTATTGTGTGTCTTTGTTCTGTCAGATTCATCTCCCACTAAAAGTCTTCCAAAACTGATAAAAATTAAACTAGGGCTTTTGTTTGTCCATACAAACAAGTTACAAAGCTAAATATTTCATTGCTATAATGGCCCTTAAGGTCTGAGTGCACATTGTCTCACTAAACTGACTGTTCATGATGAACAGAAATCCTAGAAAATTTGAAAGAAAAAAAAGCAAACTAAAAGCTTACCTTGATTTTTCCAAAGGTTACTAAACTGTACTTGCCTGATAGCAGAAATCTGTAACAATGCTGAGGAAAGATGCTAGATGCTTTTTTCCCCCCAAATTCCTATAAACTGGTTCACAAAGTTTTTTTCTTTATTTTCTCATTGATTAGTTGAGAACCTACATGGATATTTGTTGGGGTTTGTTTGTTTGGGTTTGGGTTTGCTGTTGGGTTTTGCTGGTGTTTTTTTCCTTTTTTTGATACCCATTGATACTGCAGGCTATCCCAGAATATTGCTTGTTTTTTATCAACTTCAGGTCGCTAAATTCATTGGGTCTGCCTTATTCTGCCTCAGCCAGTCATATTTTTTTAATTGAATAGAGAAAAAGGACATCAGACTGAGTCATGTTGTTTATAATTGCTTGGTGTTGCCACAAAGACTCTGCTGTGTAAGAAAACAAGTTGAGTTTCAGGCTTTTTAATCATGTAAACACTAGGCAGCTGAAGAAAAGGACCATCTAGCCCATAACCCTCAGCAAATGAGAAGTACTTTTGAAAAGAACAGATTGAGCTTTAGAAAGCTGGTGCTGCTTGGGAGTTGAGTAGCTAACCTATCTGTGGGCATTTGGAAAAATCTATTTCCAAGCAGTGATATGTAGAGGAGCATGTGAGACTTCTGCTCCAGCATATCCAGGAGAGAGGAAGGAATGCCCGTCAGATTTAAAGGTATCATTACAGCTTGGGGGCTGTACTTTTCATTACAACTAACATGAGGTAACTAGTCATGAGTTTATCTACAGTGCCTGTGTGTGTGCACAGTAGTAGGAAAATAATGGAACAAACTGTGACAGGAACTGTGTGTGACCAGTACTGGTAACAGGACAAAAGACTAGAATTTCTGTAGTGTCGTGTACTTGATTCTGTTAGTATACACTGAAATCCTATGGAAGTCTATATCCAAAATATTAATAATGCACTTAACATTTTCCATGGTCATTTAAAAATATTGAGTCTCATTAAATGTTTTTTGTATCTGGTCTTAAACTGACCTGCCTAAAATTGAAAGAAAAAACTTGTTCGCTGGAAGCTCTTATAAAATTCCTCTGGGGGAGAAAAAAAAAAAAAAAAAGCCCAACTTGTATTATTTTGAACAGTTAAGATGATTTTGCCAAATATTTATCTTTTCCAGGAAATAATCTATCACTCAAGAAAAACAAGAGGTTTTTTTTTCAGGATCTGCTGTGTGTGATTCTAAAATGAGTGCCTGTTATATTTCTGTATATCAGTTCCTGACATTTCTAGGGAAACAACTGCAAGACAACATTTTTTTTCTAGGAAGTAGATAAATTGTGAGCATTTGGTAGAATATCCTCTTGTGTAATCACAGTCCAGTTCTTGGGAACCAAGGTATTGGAAGAATCTGAAAATATCTGTGAATCTGAGTTTTCAAAGACAGTTTATAAAAATCTGTTCTTTGGCTGCATGAAGAAAACTTAAATTTAGTACAAAAGAAAATTCCCTGTGACCATACTTGTTGCCAAACGTATGGCATACTTTTCTTTGACAGAAAAATGAATGGGATAAAATAGATTTGTAGGGTAAAAAACATCAATGGTTATGTAAATCTGAACTTCACTTGCAAGCAGTTAAAATCATTGAATATAATGGCCTAGTTTTTGGAAAGATATGTATTTCTACTGGGAAGAATTGTTATTTTTGTTTAGGCTGTAGCTAACTTCTTTTTAAAAGTACTTTAGGAATAAGGGGAAGATGTTAAAAATACCTCTTTATTTGTAGCTTGGACAAGTTTCTCTGTCTTTAACCTCAGTTCTCAAGGGGCTTGTTCAGGGGGCTTGGTGGTTTTTTTGATTGGTTGCTTTGTTTGGGGGGTGTGTGTGGTTTTGGGATTTTTATGCTGTTCAGATACATGGCTCTGGCCCCAGATGAAAAAAAACCCCATGTTTTTTTTCCTGTTCTAGATCACATATCGACTACGGTATCTTCTCCGAGCAAGGTGTGATCCTTCACCAGTGACTAACAATACCATCCAGTTCCACTGTGATCCTAGCTTCTGGGCTCAGAATATTTTCAATCTAGGTATGATAAATTTTTATTAGCCCTTTGGTGTCTTGATCCTATTTTGAAAGCAGCTTTCTTTTTGCGATGATAGCCTCTGCACTGTTCATTTCTTGATTTACTCTGTTAAATGTATTTCCCTAACTGTGAAAAACATTTAAAGTGCATAACATGGGGAAAAGTATTATTTATGAATACTATGAGAAAATACTAACAAACTTACCTTGTTTGAACTGTGTATGTGATGGTGAAAATAGCAGCTTTCAATTTTCTGGTCAATACATATAACTTCTGGCTTCTGAAGCAAGGAACACAGTTTATAACCCTATCCTGAGAATGGGTTCCTGCTGTCAACCAGCACTCACAGGTCCTTTCCCATGGGACAGCTTTCAGCCACGATGATAAGTGCCCTAGAAACTCAACAGCTTAGCAGGAGAACTTAAAGGTTTTAGAGCTTTTTTAGGATTTTGACTGTTGTTGTGCTTCCTTTCTCTCTCCACTGTTAGCTTGGTGGGCAGTGTTGTTTTTCTGTCATGTGCAGAAGGCTTTGTGAGATACGTGTGGGACCTTTTCTGCCTTTCATCAGAAAGTGCTCTCTCAGTGTACAGAGGGGCAAGTGTATGATTCTCTACAGTGTCAGAGAAAGAAAGTGTTACAGCAGTTCTTCAAGGCAAACAAACTGCTTTTCCCAGACATGAGGACATTGGATGGTAGCAAGGAAATTCTCCGAGTTTCTTCTTTATAAATAATTTTCTTAGACAGGAATTGAAAGTGAAACTTGTTTCCAGAAACCAGCTGTCAGGTTGTGTGGTGATAACTCTGAACTGCTGCTCAGCTGAGATGTTTGTCATGACTCACTTTTTCTTGATTTTGGTGGGCTCTTTCTTTGGTGTGTGTTCATTTAATGAACTTCTGAAATATGGTCCCTTACATTCTGAAAAGTGCTATAATAGAGATGGCACCTGTATAGACCAGCACTGAGGTTCTTGTAAGAGTTTAGGTGATAGATAAAACCATATCATGTTTATGTATATAGTTTCAGAAATCACAACCTTTAGGCCATTTTGTTTATGATCAAATGTGTTCACTTTCTTTAGATAAGCTAGATTTAAGAACCAGTGAAGAAAAAATAAAGTCTGAGTAAAGAAACAAGTTACTTCAGGAATGGTTTGGGTTCTAGTCAGACTGCATATTGCTGACATGTGATGGCATTTCTGCTAACTACCATACTTTGGTATTGATTTTATTTATTTTGGCTAAAATAGGTTCTTTGGTAATTGAAGATAAGGAAACCCCACCACATATGCCCAAGAGCCCTGTGATGGAACCAAACTTACAGCCACCAGGCAGCTTACCTTCCAACCAGCTCTCCAAGTTCCCGACACAGATCAGCTTAGCGCAGCTCCGACTCCAGCACATGCAGCAGCAGGTCATGGCTCAGAGACAGCAAGCTCAACGCAGAGCAGGACCAGCAGTTCTGCCAAACCCAAGAATGCCAGGAGCCATGCAGCAACCTCCTGCTTCTCATCAGGTAAGTTAGGACTGTTTACAAAGAAGAGTCTCTTTTTTTCATGGCACTGAAGGAGAAAGTAAAGTAAGATAGGATAAAAAGGAAAGAACTGAAGTCTAGATACATAATTTCAGATAGCTTCATCTTCAGCATGTGGCTATGTAGATAGAGAACATTTTCTCTACTGAGAATTGAATGGGCATTTTAAACTTGCCTTGCAAAATGCATGGTAACACTCAGCCTACATTTATTCATTAAAAAAATAAAATCTTGTTTTATCTAGCCATATATAGTGCTGAGCAACATTTTTGAATTTTTGTCAAGTGATGAAAAAGTGAATGTCATTAATTTTTTTCTACATCTCTTTTGCATAATACCCAATGATTCTCCCATATATCTTTCCAAGATGGAAACACTCTCACTGGCTGTTGTGATATCTCTTCATATATTAAAATAATTCAAAACTGTCTACTATGTTTTAACATTGAAAGTCTATGCTTTTGATCATTCTGATAAATGGTGTGATAGTATTTGTTTGCATATAATTTGTGAGGAGTTTCAGAAGTTTAAGAGAGCCATTTAGTAAAAAATGTGTGGAATATTGAATAGATATCAGCTAACTTGCAGAACTGTTTTTATGGTTTTTATGCAGGCACCTCCGCGCTTGATTCATTTCCAGAATCATAGCCCCAAGCCCAATGGTTCAGCTCTTCCTACACAACAGATGAGATTTCCCCAAAATCAGAACCTGCCAAGGCCAGCAGTAAAGCCCAACCCATTGCAAATGGCATTCTTGGCGCAGCAAGCTATAAAACAGGTAGAGTTCTTTCCCTTTTCACTCTCCATTTAGAAATAAAGCATCAAATGTGCTTTGTGTCATATTTTATATTATACTTCTAGAGTGCTTTTCAATTAAAACAGAGGCTGCATTATTTCTCTATGACAAGATACCCATAGTTTTCTTAATGAGGTAACTGTCAAGCTGCTTTCATTTTGACAGTTCTAAGCAGCTGAAGCATTATGGACCTGAGCCTCCGTGTGTGTCGTGTAGGTGTTTCATTGTCTTACTTGCTGTTACTGTGGTTTCTGACCACTAACGCAGAACTTAGCGTGGCCATGGTCTGCACACTGCAGTCCATGAGTAGACAAAACAGATTATAGTGGCTTCACCAGGAACCAGGTAAAACCTTGACTAGAAAGTTAGAGCTGCCACGATTCCCCGGAGTATGGCAAATCTGAACTTTTACAGGTGAGGGGAGAAAGCAGAGTCCACAATTGTGGGACCTCTGCTGAGTGAGACTGATCAGTGCCCAGCTAATCAGCAGCTGAGCTGGGGCAGAAACAAACACATCATATGTGTTCTAAATGTTTAGGAAGGATCATCTTTATTAAAAAGCCTATTATTAACGCATGAATTGTTAGGTGCATGGAAGGAAAGAGAAAGTCATGTCACTAGAGGTAAGCAGGAAAGGATCAAACAAATCTGTGACCTGAAAAGTGGTGTAATACCATTTATGTTTGCAGTGCTTATGATATCAGAGAACTAATTCCAACAAAATTGTGTAGCAATGAGAAATAAAGACACGGACCCTCTTGGTTCTTGTTCCGAAGAGAATTGAGTTTATTGCCATCACACAAGGCCTTATATACTGTAGGAGTATGCCTAAGCTTTTATACTATGCTAAAAATACACCATGCAGGCTTTATACTGTGCTAAAAATACACTAGCTAAAATTATACCTGTTAGCATTTTTCTTAACCAAAACAAACACACATTGGCTGCATGTCAACACCTGTGTTGCTGTCCTCGTGTCTCCTTAACCAGTCAGCACTCTGCTTATGAGGAGGTTACACAACTTATTTTTTCTTCATGCCAGCTGCACATCCTCCAAAGTTCTTTTTGTGAGTGAACAGAAGTGATCAGAGGCCTAGAAGGCTCTTATTCTATAAGATTTTTCTTATCTTCCACAAATTGAAGAAAGCTGTACAATATCTAAGAGAACTTGTAAGAATAAAAAGTAAGTCACTTGTATTCCATGCCTCTGAAAAGAAGACTGGCCTGTCTACAAGCCTTTCTTTCAAGATACCTCATTATTCAGTAATGTCTTTCTGAAACTAGAGGCCAGTAAATAGAAGGACTGACTAAAAAGGAATTGAGCAGAGTCAGATTTTGCCTGCAGTTGCCATGAAATTCCATTAAAGTCATTGAAAACTGCATACATCTAAATGAGAAAGAAATTTGGTCTGACTTGACTTTGCACTTCATATCATGGTGTTAAATATATATGTGGATGGAGATCCAGTCATTTCAAATTCTTAATGACTTTGTTGTTACGGGAAGCACAACATCAAAGACTTGATGGCATCCAGGTGACACTGTAGCCATTTACTTAGTAAAGCACTGGAGCAGTTGTGCATTCAGCCTGTTACCTGTAGCGCTTTTATTTCACAAAAACTGTTACATTTCTTCCACAACACTGTCAATGCAGCATGAAATATTAATAGATACTTAACACTGAGGTATAGCTTTGAATTTAAGTATTTGCATTCATTTCTTCTATTCATAGTTTCCAGCTACTTGTCATCTTCTGTTGTCTTGTGAGGTTGGTTTTTGAAATGAGATAACTTCACAGTAAATCAGGATTTTATGTTTGAATTCAGCTTCCTGAACTGAGCTGCTGGTTTTATCAGTATATTCAGTAGATGCGACCTGTTGCAAAGAAAATAATGCTGAATTGTGGATTATTGTCTCTTCTTTTTAGTGGCAGATCAGTAGTGGACAAACTTCAACCACCCCTTCAACTGCAAGCAGCACAACATCGACTCCATCCAGCCCCACAGTCACCAGTGCTGCTGGGTGTGATGGAAAGAATTACGGTCCCCCTGTGATAGATTTGAGTTCCCCAGTGGGGAGCTCCTATAATCTACCATCTCTCCCTGATGTAAGTGTAACATAGAAGCAATATTTTGAAGTCTTAATGTTTGTGAGAAATAGAAACCTTTTGGACTGAAATTCTGTTTGTCAAAATGAGACAGTTCTAGGAAATAAACAATGCAGAGTTGCCTGCACATTGCTGGAAATACTCAGAACTGTTCTGGGAGACAGCTGTTAGGGCAACTAAGAAAAATAACATTACAGGTTGTAATTGTAATTGGACTTGTTTATTTGGATGCTGCGTATTTTTCCCCAGCCCTCATAATGATCCTAACAAAAATGTGTTAGCTTACCTTTCATTTACCAGTGTCCATAGATAGCAGTGTTTTGCTGATGGCATTTCTGGTAGATTTTTAACATTTTTAAAATCTATTTTTAACTTATTAAAAGAGCTATCTTGGGTAGGAATTAATGGTCAGCATACTGGATATATTCCTTATATCTTTTCCTTTTGGTGCTTCTTTTCTTTATATCTGCTCTAACATGCCTGTGAGCTGATGATAGAGCATAGTAAAATCATCTTTTCTTAAACTTCTAAGCTTCACTTTTATAGTTTCTTCTGAATGGTACATGTTTGCCAGAGGTCCATGTTGGAGTTGTTGAGTTTTAGTCAGGTGACTTTATTTTTTCACATTATTGCCTAACCTGTTTTTTGTGGTCTAAGGTTTGTAGAAATCTGAAGTGTCATGGTTTTCTGGTCACAGCTTGCTGTTAATTCTTGTATCTCCCATCTATGCTTTGTTTTTAGCAATGTACTGTGTGTTCTCTTTATTAAAATGGAGTACATAGACTACACAATCCCAGTATCTGTCAGACTTAAAGAGGGAACCACACAACATGGTCATAAAACTACTGAGTCTGAGACATTCTAGCATATTTATTTTTGCACACAGTATTATGAACTCTTCTACTTGTGTATGATTGAGTTTATGCTATTAAGCTACATGGCCCAAATCACTGCAAATATGCTGACCTTGCCAAAGCTGCTGCATCCACTTTGTATACATCTGGCTCATGAGTAGAAATTACAGCAGTCAGTGTGTCTGATACCAGGGAATTTATGAGGTGTCCACTGAGAAAACTGATACCAAGGTGAGGTGTTTTCTTGTCAAACATTATCTTATATATTGGAAGAAACCAAACACTTCAGAAAGTCATTCCTCCTTATCAAACTGGAATGTGTAGTTTTTACAGAAAGTTAGAACGCTACATTGGGAGCCGTTAGAATAAAGCTCAGTTTTCTGGCCTGAGCCATGGTGGAAAGAACAAGTGTTGGTTTGCTGTTTCCATTTTGAGCCAATATGCATGGCTCCTGTCCAGAAGGTATGTAGGACAGATGGGATTGAGTGTCCTTTGAGTTTCTTCCAGTCCTGTTAAACACCAGTGGATTAAGGGGTAGTTTGTGTACAGCGTATTATCTTTTTTAGAGTATTTAATGTGAGCATGTCCAAAGAAGGTGTGGAGATAAACTTCAGCATTTACTGAAGTGTGTGTGAAAGCTCCCTGTTTGATTTAAGCCTTCTCTGTAGCCTCTGGAGAAAAATTGGCACTTACAGAATCATCTGCTCTTAAAATGAAGCACTGTCTGGATTTGGCTATTTTGTTTTCTTTTTAGGGAAAGCAAGATGATGCATTTTAAAGTAACCATCTCACTTTTGGATGGCTAAACTTAGGTGAAATGCATTTTGGTCTTCACTTTCAAAATAACATTATGGCAGAGGCTTTTTGGTTTTGTTTTGGTTTTGTTGTTTTGGAGGATTTTATTCCCCTCCCAACACTAACTGCTTCCCTTTGCTTCTCCACCTTTTAGATTGATTGTTCAGGAAACATCACACTGGATACTGCTGTAAGGAAGGATGACACTGTAGAGCAGAATCAGCCAAAACCCCCTTCAAACAGGACTGTGCAGTCACCAAATTCCTCAGTACCATCACCAGGCCTCTCAGGTAATTGAATGTGGTGCAATTTTCTATTTAAGTGATGCAATTGAAAAACCTAACGTGGCAATGTTAGCACTGCCATGAGAATTAATTCTGTTTTACATTAAAGATGAGAAATAAGAAAATGAAGGCAAAGTTTTAGAAACCATAGTAGGAGGTAGAGTTGAGACAATAGTTTAGTGTTGTGATCAAAAGTTAAGCATCCAGATCTTAAGAACAGGGAGGGAAAAAAACCAGTAGATTCTAGCAAATTGGGTAGAAATCCGTAGAAAAGTGACACTTTCGGGTGTGCACCAGATTAAAATGTAGCAGCTGTGGTAAGAGACAAGTATTTGAGAAAGTAAGAGAGGATGTAACAGCAGACTAGAAATGGTGCCTTGGGAAAGATAGTGCAGCACTGACACAGGATGACCAGAGAAGTTACTGTGATGGGTGGCTGAATGCGGTGGACCCAGAGGACCCAGGAGATTCCTGTCACCATGCTGGTGGTCCTCAGCAGCTGTTCCTTGCTCCCATTATCTGATGTGAGCTGTGGGAAGGCTGTGTGAGTGGGAATTCCCGGGGAGCACTCATGCAGCTTCGACACTGATGCGCTTGCGTGGTGGTCCCACATTGAGGCGGGATAGCAGAGACAGCTGTGCATTCACAGGCAGCACAGACAGCCCTCCCAGGCTTCTCAGGGCTGCTGCTCAGCAAGGTCCTTCACAAGGCTTTCGGCTCTCTGGTCCCCAGACCTTTGGTCTCTCTCTTATCTGTCCCTCAGATTTCTTCCTGCTTGCTGGCTCAAAGTTTCGTGGCAGTTCTCCTGAGAGATCTGCTTGAATTTAATAAGACAAAACAACCTGCAGTGATCAGGTGGAGGGGTCAGCCAGGCAAAGGTACTGACCCATCAGCCTGCTTACATATAATGAGCCCTTTCTTAGTCCTCTCTTTCCCTCTGTTATCTCATGCTTCTCATCCTCTCATGAAAATGTATTAAATGAGATATTTCTCACTGCAGGAGAAATTTTTCCCAAAACGTGTGTACTTCTCCGAGACTTGTATCTCAGACTTGGCACAGACCTGTGTTCTGTTCTAATCTGATCTTTCTGTCCTAGAAGGAATCAGTGTGACAAACGTACACCCTCCAATTCGTTCACCTAGTGCCTCCAGTGTTGGGAGCAGAGAGAGGTAAGGAAAGAATGTGAGAGAAGAAAATATAACTTCCACCTCCACAGAACACGCCTCAGTCTCTTCTCTCTTTAATGCACATAGATGTCAATTTGTCTCATCTTCTCTGTTAACAGGTCAGACCTGATGGTTGTTACAGCACTCTTTGCATTCTAAAAGCAGTAATTTAATTTGTAATGTATTAATAAAACATGTAAAAATGTATTAACTCTGTAAATGATGGCTAGGTTTGCGTTATTTAAAGAATACCATTTACAAATTAGGTTTGAAGTTCAGAAAAATCAGCTAAAGGAAAAAACTGCATATTGAAAGTCCTTGTGGAACTATAAATTACTTCAGATTTAAGGAACTGATGTTACAAAGAGGGTTATTAAGAATTTTCTGCTGCAGTAGAGTTAAGTGAGCACTAGATATCTACTGAGAGTCTACACGAATGTTTTTATCCCTTACTGATGGAATATTAATGAACAAATATATTTACACAGTGCTGTTTGAAGAGTGCAGATCCATTAATGTGTTGCAATAAATTAGAGCATACATCTGACATGAGATTAATTTTTCATGCGGAGAAAAATCAGATGACATTCATCCTACTTGAGTTGGAAATGCAGGTGCTTTTTAATCTAGAATACCTTTTGCTCTATTCCATTTACATGGTAAATTGTGTGAAGGACTCTTATGAACAGTTTAAATGAACAGTTTAAATGGTTGTTTGAAGAGTCTACTTGCATTTAAAAAATGTGATTCAATGTGCTGCTGCTTGAATTCGTTTTGTTCATTTGAATTATTCAGTTTTATTTTAAAAAGTAAGCAGGTATTTTTGATTGTTCATTCTCATCCTATTAGGACTAAATACATGAAAAAAAAAAAAAGATCTGGTTCTAAAAGTAGGGTCTGAGTTTTGGTAGAGCTGCAAGGCTCTAAGAAAGTTTTCCAAGATAATGTAAATACATGTTTTATCTGCCTTACTCGATTGTGTGGTTTATAGTGTTCAGTGGAGGTGCTTTTTTGTGTGTGATCTGAAAGAAATGGAGATTATTTGCAAATCTTGCACTAATGGGTCAGGCCATGAGTAATTCTCTAGTTTTGGAGCTGCACCATTAAAATTCTCCCTTTTGGTAATGCTTTTTCAGTATACATCAAAGGAAATAAGCTTGGATGTTGTATGCCATAAAGGGCATGTGCGGTGCTCTGGATTCAAAGAAGCAAAGTAGATTACCATCCTGAGGTCTTGGAAAGCATCAGTGTACAGGAGGTGTCCAGTTCTAACTCGTAATTTCCCTTTTTCCCTGCCTCTTGTTGTCATTTACAGTTCTGGCTCCTCCAGCAGGCCACCAGGAGCTGACTCTACGCACAAAGTCCCGGTTGTTATGTTGGAGCCGATCCGAATTAAACAGGAGTCAAGTGCACCAAACGAGAACTTTGATTTCCCAATTGTTGTCGTGAAGCAAGAGACGGAGGAGGAATCTCAGCCTCGGAATGTAATATTTACAGCTAGAAAGATCTCCTTTCTCTTTGGAGGGTAGTTTGTATTTATGGGGAGTAAAATAACTTACTCATATTGTGTTGGGGACTGTTTCAGGGGAAAACTAAAAAGCTAAAAGGAAGAGGTGAGATTCAAAATCAAATTAGCCCTACTGCCAGTTAAATTAACTGGTGTGATCAGACTGGTTTTATCCATTGAAAACTTGGGAAGTCCAGAAATAACTTGCAGAGATGAAATTTTCAGCTGCTGCTGGGAAGTGTTTCCAGTCATTGTGCAGGAATATCCATAAACAAGTTTGCTAGACTTTTGGGCCATCAGAGATTAGTTTTTTACTAGTGGAGCAGTAAATAGCCTTTTGTAGCTAATTTCTTGTGTTCATTTGCCTGTGTTATAGTGTGGTAGTAATTTCTGCATGCATGTTGCAAGTTTTATGGCTGCTTGCATGTAAATCTCTTACTCAGGTCAGTTTGCACGTTGTTAAGGTCATGTAAATTCACATAAATATTGTAACCTGGCTTCCTTTGTTTCTTCCTGCAGTCCATACTCACTTCATTGCTGCTGGATACCAATCACAATTCCACTTCTGATGAAGCTGTGCTAAGAACAGATGCACCAGACAGCACAGATGACCAGCCAGGGGTACTGCAGGAGAACACATTCACTGGGAAAACAGGATGGATGGGATCCTCCCACGCTGGGGAGGGCAGAAAAGAGGATGATCCCAATGAAGATTGGTGTGCTGTGTGTCAGAATGGAGGGAAGCTCCTTTGCTGTGAGAAGTGTCCCAAAGTATTCCATCTTTCTTGTCATGTCCCTACACTGATGAACTTTCCAAGGTAATTATGACCCCTTCAATTCCATCTAAAATTGCAGCAAAAGACATTAGACTTGTATTATGAAACCCAGGATAAGAAGTTTCAGTCTCAGAGAAAGAGCAGTGTCTTCTTTAAAGTCTTGTATCCAGAAGTTTTATTATTTGGAGAAAATCTGAATTTTCATGAAACTTCAGCTTGATTGTATTTTTTTCTACAAAATCTGTAGTAAAACTTCACTTATTTGACAATTAAGCAAGATCACATCTAGGGCATCTATTACTGAAACTGGGACACAGAATTACCAATCTGTCATAAAATGTTTTAAGGGTGACTGAAAATATTTATACTTCTTAATAATAATTATTTAAAAAAAAAAAAGAAGAAAAATTAATGTCTACAAGAAAAATCTGAAGTAATATATAGTATTAAATATATTACTTCAGCGCTAAACATGGCTACACTCCAAGCATGGGATGTGTAGTGACTGACATCTTTTATAACATCTCAGTCAGTGTTGAAACAAGCATTAAGCTTTCTTGATTGGCTGTTACAAAACCATTGCTCAGTTTCTTGACTTTCAAAATAGAGTCTTAAATAGGTTATTGTTATAAGCATTACCAGCCTTTGCTTCTGGAATTAGTGTCTTTGATTAAAATAAATGGCATTTTGCAATGCCCCAGCTTGGAAACATCATGCAATAAGCTTGTTTGTATTAAAGGATAAAAACATTGGTCATGACATGCTCATTGGTTAATGCTTTTATAAATATTAGGTTTTCTGATTAAATATCAGCATAGTTTATTGGTGCAAAACATTTGGATAGCAACTTAGATTAGCCCATTGATCATCTCTGTGCTACTCTGAACAGGCATACTTCTGGAACTATATCTTTCTTTTAAATGTCATTTGAAATGGCACATAAAAATGTTTCTCTTAGTTTTTGAAACTTCAAATTCCAGGGTTTTTCTTATTAAAATAATGCTATGTTACAGCTTTGTGCCATAAGGAAAACTCAGTAAGGTTACAGTAAGCACTTAAATTAATAAATATTCTTTCTGGCAAGGAAACAAAAAGTAATCTTGAAGCAGGTAGATAACTATGTATTACAAGACTTGGTTTCTATTAAAATTAAATATTCAAGAACAAGTCTTTAAAATGTCTCATTCTTACTGGATCATTCAGTGGATGATCTGAGGTAATGATGTCTGAGGGCAAGGGAGCCAAACCAGCTTGGTGGCAGGTGTTCAGATCCATAGAGGTGCATGCTACTACAAGTGCACTGTGTTCCTGGGCTCCAGAGCACAGTTAGCTGAAGTTTCCTCCTGACTTCAGATGTATCAGGGTTTTGTTCTCATCTTTGTGGGGTTGCTTGCTTTTTTTTTTTTTTCCCCCAGCTGTAAGTCTGCCAAACATTTAGTCTCTTAGCATTAGTTTGTTCAAACATACAAAATAATTTCATTATTATTATGTCAGTGGTGTCAGTCTGCTGCTTTCATGATTGCTTTTTGTTCCTGTTTCAGATGGATAGAGCAATGTCATAGGTTCATACACTCACAGGATGGTTTGGGTTGGAAGGGACCTTTAAAGGCCCTCTGATTTGAACCGCCCTGCAATGCTCAGGGACATCTTCAACTGGATCAGGTTGCTTGGAGCCCCATCCAATCTGGCCTTGAATGTTTCCAGGGCTGGGGCCTCTACCACCACTCCAGGCAACCTGTGCCAGGGTTTCACAACCTTCACAGTAAAAAACTTTTTCCTTTTATCTAGTCTGAGTCTACCCTCTTTCAGTTTAAAACAATATTCCCATATAGATTCATAAGGCCTCTGCATCTTTTTTCCTTCACTCCAGCCTACCACATTCTTTCTGATCCTTGGATATTGTAATGCATCAGCATCATTCCTTTATCTTTAATTTGTTTCTTGTTTTCCTGTATCATAAGATCTTTAGGTCATGGCCTGTATCAATTTTTGCATGTCTGCCACATCATTTCTGTAAGGCTCATCCAGGCACAGAGGTGACATTGTCATAAATCACTCTGTGAAGTTAAGACAGTAGAAAGTAAAACTTCTTGAAGCAAAATGCCCATCATTCACCCCTGTATGCTAAAACTGGCAGATGGTGAAAATCTTTGGATCACTCTGAATAGGAAACAGTAAGATTTTATTTTTAAATTTTTGAAGTCTTCTGCCTTATTACTGAAATGAAATAAAGGGTGCTGCAGAAACCATTTCCCATTTATGAAGACACTTATTATAATGTACCTCTGAGCAAATACATACAGTTGGATCTCATAACTGGTTATTGCTGGATTCTGTCTTCTGTGTGACTGACTATTCAGCCCTCTGGTGGTTATCTGCAAGCATGCAAATTTCTTCTTTTGTGGAGAACTATATTAAAAACATAGACTCTTCATAGTATTTTCAAAACTGTGAGGTTCATAAATTGCGTTTGACAATCAGTGGACATAGCTTGCAGAACTAATTATGTCCCAGTCTTATGCTGACCTTTAAATCTTCAGGGTTGTCTTATATATAAAACTGGTAAAATCATGAACATCTGAAAGTTTTAGGGAGTGAAGTATTTTCAGTTTTACAAAAACTCTTGTCTGTGGTAATCTCTGTAGATTAGTAGTGTGCTGTAGATCAAGCTTGTAGAGAATATGTAATTCTCACCATATAATACTAACACTTTTCCTTCTGTTCAGCCCATATGATTCCTTCAGTCTCTGTAGTTATGTTTGTACAGGGCTCTTAAAAGTGCTTTCCTTAAATCCTGTGAGCTCAAGTGAAAAATTTCAGTATTGACAAAGGTAGAAACCATCTGTCTATCTTTCTGTTAGGACACCATTAATGACACCAGTGCCACTAAAAGGAAACAAAGCTGTAGTAAAGCATTTTGGCCAGCTGTCTCAGCCTTTTGTAATGTTTTAAAAATCACCACCAACAAAACAACAGAGATGCAGAGAAAACCCACCCCACAGATGAGGGACTTACCCAGAAATATGTGGAAAGCCTTCTGTCAAAGGTGTGCTCCCTCACACAAAGTCTTTTTGTCTTCTTTAGTGGAGAGTGGATTTGTACATTCTGTCGGGATTTGTCCAAGCCAGAAGTTGAGTATGACTGTGATAAACCTGCTCACGGCTCTGAAAAAAGAAAATTGGAAGACACCACGGGTTTGGCACCCATAGACCGTAGGGTAAGGATAAAATTGCTATTTAAAACTTTTAAACCGAAGCAGTTTTGAGCTGTGTTAGAAACTTTCATCAGTGTTTTACCTGGTTTCAGTTGGCAACTTGTGTAAATATGCTGAAATTAGTATTTTATGTGGGCTCTTGGTCTACATGTAGAGCCATTTATGGCAGAGTACTAGGGAGAAGACTCTCAGGTTCACGATGTACGACACTGATAATGTGGGTGATTTTGATGAGATTTATTGCTAATACAGTACCTAAATATTGCCAATGCAGTGTATTATACCAGCAGGTCTAAAGGGCTGTAACATAAGCAGGTACAGCTGGAAACGTGCAGGTTTGCAGAAAGCACAATTGCAAAGCAGCAGAGCACCCACGGAGCTACTTGAGGATTTTATCTCCACGTGTGGCTGGATCTTAGCCCTGTTACTCCCCTGTCCAAAACGGAGTGTTCCCAGGGCTGGATGTACCCTGCAGGTGTCCCTGCTGGGGTGGGATCCACCTGGAAGCTGCCCTGCAAGCTCTGGAGATCAGTTTGCCCAGTTGGCCCAGTCTCCAGGAGCATTTTGTACCCTTTTGCAGGCCCACGTGTACCAAGATCAATCACAATCTTCACCATTCCCCCATCTCTGGAATGCATTGATTATGCAAGCATCCAGACAGTTCCTCCTGCAATTCCCACCTGGTGTTCTTATCTTAGGATAAATCACATTGCCCATCAAGAGCAGTGTGTGTGTGTGTGTGTAGAGGACAGACTGTCACACCATTATTTACATGTGCTCTATTGATACTTTGCATTAAATGTAAGTTATAAGTCCTGTAAAGATTCTGATAAGGAATCAGCAAGCATAAAATCACACAAAAGTATTTCTAGAATCTCTCTCAAGGCTCAAGATCCAGTTTAATATATTTGTATACACAAAGAAAAAGGGGGAATACTAAGCATCTGTTCCATATCTTCTGTAGTTTGTGATTTTAGAATAAACCGTGTAGGATTCCTGAATTACTTGGGTCTCTATTTGTCTTGACACAGAAGTGTGAAAGACTGCTGCTGTACCTCTACTGCCATGAAATGAGTCCTGCCTTTCAAGATCCAGTTCCTCCCACAGTATGTACCTTACTTCTTCCCATTTTATGTTAGCAGCATATTTGCCATGTTTCTAATGGCATTCCAAACTCCATTATCAGAAGTCAAATTCCACAGATATTGAATACATTAAACATGTTTAGTTTTATTAAAACTCTGTGAAGGGGGGAAGTTAAAAGTTGAAGCACTGGGTTGGCAGGGGATTTACAAGTAAAATTCCCCAATAGCTGATTTTATTTAATACTTCAGAAATAGTTACAGAAAGTAAGTTCTAACACTGCTAACTTCATATCCTGAGTTGTATCACTGAGAAGGTGAATTGGCATATATTTGGGGGTTTTAAACATTACCTGATTTTGAGAATCAGGGTTCTCCATAGTACTAACATGAAATCGAATTTCTTACTGTTAGCTTGAAATTTGTTCGTTTAAAATGTGAAACAGTACCTGGGTGCATTAGAAGTCCAAGGATACACAGAACTACCACCATGATCAGATGAAAAGATGTTCTTCAAACAAGTCAGTAGGGAAGGAAAAGTCAGTGGGGAAAGAGTTAATCAAAAAGTAGTATGTTCCTATGCAGCCTTTATTCCATTTGAATAAGAATTCTGAAGAACATATCACAGAGTTTAATAAGAAATGGCACAAGAGATTCATTGATTAATCATATCATGGTCATGTGTTACTAAATTCAGGTATTAAAACATTAAAATGTGAATCTAGCTAGGAAAAAGTATCAATATATTACCACTGGATTTCATAGCTTATTTACTAGTTTCTTATTCTTTCTAAAGAAAAAAAAAAAGTTAATCCTACAGCCACAGTTTTGAGTATCAAAACCATTGATATCACTGAAAACTGCCACCATTTCAAGGACTTATTTCATACGGTGGTCTTGAGAATGAAACATAATAGAAAGCTTATTTGACTACACCTGAAAATAATGTCCAAACCAAGTCATTGGCTCTATTATATGTAGTCAGTGGAGGTGGAGGTTTTATGTGTTTCTCTTTGATTTTAAAATAGGCATTAGAAAGAGTGTATTTTAGCCAACAAATTGTCATACATCAGTGTTATTCCAGAAGCTGTCTGCATGTATGTTAAAAGTGCAATTCTTGTATCTTTGAGTTGTACTTTGAAGATGAAACTAAACCTTGCCCACGCCCTCAAATCTAAAGGTTTATAAAACAATAAATTATGAATATGATTGCATTTGGGATTTTTTTTTCTCCACTTAGGTCCCTGATTACTACAAAATAATCAAAAAGCCTATGGACTTGTCAACCATCAAGAAAAGACTTGAAGTGACCAATTCATTCTACACAAAGCCAGAAGATTTTGTGGCTGATTTCAGACTGATTTTCCAAAACTGTGCTGAATTTAATGAGGTTAGAAAAGTAGATACTTTATCAGGTTTTGTTGGTTTAGTTCCTTTGAGGAAAACTGTAATGGGGGTAGAACTTTCAACACAAGAATTTATTGTATTAAACTTATTTTGATTATGAGACTGCAGTGAAAAAACATTGATCAGATTTAACACTGCTGTGGTCTGAGATGACTCTGCAGTGGAGATCTTTCCATGGAGGGGAGGAGGATGGTAACAAACATAGCTGAATGGCAGGACAGCAGGTAAAGAAAAGGACAGTTTTTTATCATGCAGGTTAATGGTGGGCATTATGATTTAAAAATTGGTTTCATCCTCCTTGTCTCAGATCTTAAATTCAGTGGGATTTTCATTCTGGGAGCTCTGTACTCACCCTTATGATTTCAAGTTGCATGTTGAGTGATTATTATCCCCTACTGCACATAAGGGAACATGTGGTGAAATAGGGATGCAGGTTCTGAGTGGACCACAAAATGAGAGAGAATTACAGTGGAATAAAGGCTTCTCCAAGTGGCCTCCATGGGGTTCTCATCCAGTCATCCTTGATAGCCAGGAGTTATTCCCACCACAGTGATCTCCACTTCAGGAAACTAAAAGCTCTGGTGGGTATGGATGACTTTAGGACTGCCCAGTCTTCCACATTACAGTCATTGTCTACTGAGTAATATTTTCACTGTTACTAAAAAGATCTGTAAGCTAGAGAAGTTTCTAACACCCTGAGGGTATATCTATGTGTTTCACAGCGTAACACAACTTCTGTTCCCCTGCCGCCACCCCAGTCAGGATTTAAGAGTTCTTAGAATCTCTTTACATAGCTTTCAGAACCCAGGCAGGGTGGCTTTTGTGAGTGGCTTCTGTGGTCACCTGTCAGAGAAAAAAATCATTGGGGGGTGTTGAAAGATCTGCCCTCGCTCTCTGTTCTGCAGACTCGTGCTCTTTGGGACCCTGTGTTCTGTAGCCATTCTTGCTGCTGATTGATGTTTTTTTGTCATTTGTACCTAAAAGTCCTAGTGTGACCTGAGTACAAAGCTATTTCATGATGCACTGATGATGTTAATTCACCCAACAGCCTGACTCAGAAGTGGCTGATGCCGGCATGAAACTCGAAGCCTACTTTGAAGATCTTCTAAGGAACCTTTATCCTGAGAGAAAGTTCCCTGTACAGCCAAGCAGCCAGAGTGAAAAAGAGAATCCAGAACTTACTGATGACTCAGATGATGACTTTGTACAGCCCCGGAAAAAACGCCTCAAAGGAGAAGACCGTCAGTTGCTTAAATGAGCCCCATGCGTTACGACAGGAAGTTTTTTTAAAACTGAGAATATTTATCACTGTTCTCACTGTTTTGACTTGTAGGTTTGTGAATATTTACTAGACTTTCTCCCCATCTGAAACACAAATCTAATGGAGATCAAGGCATGTGAAGAGCTTCTCTGAAGTTCAAACCTTTCATCTCTTTTGTGGATCAGCTCAGAAATTGCCATTTGTGTGGGGTGACAGCTGTTTAACTTTGCTTTGAAGAAGAAGTTTGTATAGAATTGAACTTCAAAACATGACATGGGTTCAACATGTGGCTTTCTGAGTTTGAAGAAAATGTGATCTCACCAGATTTTTAATTTTACCAAAGGCATGTGGCTGGCCATAATTTGATCTCTCTGTACTGTATTCAACACAAACCACGAAAAAAGATGGTGTAATGTTACTGTCCTGCAATACTGATTGGTATAATGAGAGTGTAGTTGCCCCCAAAGAAGTTACTGGGAATTTTAAAATGTAAGGGAGAGGGTATTAAAAATAACTTTAAAAAAAGGAAGAAGAGGAATTTGTTTGAGAGTTTCTAATGGAGGAAGTAAAGGACAGAATACTTTGGTTTGCACCATTTTTCTCACCACCAGCAGGAAGCAATGGTATTTCTGTACTGTTTTGTTTAACAGGTGTCTCAAGTGTGATGTACCTCTGTTTAATGAATTTGATGGGGACGTCTTGAGTGGAAAAATGTTTGTTTGCAAAACCAGTCATTTTTGTGTATTTTTAAAGAGGGGAGAAAAAGCATCCTTTCTGTCCACAATCCCTTGTTCTTTTTCCGTATTTCTAAATCTGTCATTGTCAGAATGCAACCAGCATTCACCTGGGAGTACACAAGTTTGAAGAGAAAGAAGGCTCTTCAGCCCTTCATCTATCCTGGTTAAGATCACCACAAAATGAGGATGAAGTACCTTATTTTGTTTGGTCTACTTTCCAGAAGCTCTGACAACAACATTAGGATTGCTTCTGCCCTCCGAGGCTGCAGAGTTAGAGCAGTACTTGTCTGTGGTTGCCCTAGCTATTGTTTTTTAGTCTTCGTTTATGTAATCTTAAATGAAAACTCAGTGTTTGGGAGAGCAGACAGCCATTTGGATTAATTGAGCTCTGACTGTGCCAGAATTCTGCAGTTTGACTTGTGAAGACACTTGAGCGTACCCAAGCCTGCTTCTGCCTGGCTCTGTAGCCCTGGTGTGGTGCATAGAACATGGAAGAGACTGGATCCAAGTGCTGCTTGTGCCTCTCTGCTGCGTGCGTGTGGAATGAGAAAAAGGCCTGGCTTTGCCTCTCACCCGATAAGATCGTGCCTGTCTTTGTCGTAGGGTGGCACTGCACACTAAAACAGAGTGGCCACTCCACAGGGGCCACAGGCCACCGGCGAACAGCCGCAGCACGCCAGCCCGAGGCCCCGAGCTGCAACGTAGTTGCTGGAAGCCTCGAAATCCTCCTGCCTGCCAAAAGCCTGGCCCCAGCACGGTCTGCAGCCAAACCTCGGCGCTGAACATCACCTCGCACACCTGCCGGGGTGTGTTGGTTCAGCGCAGCCTGGTTTTATTAGTGGGGGCGGGGGAAGCCACGGGGCGGCTTCTGAGAGAAGCTGCTCGAAGCCTCTGCTATGTCCAGCAGGGCCAATCTCTGACAGCTCTGAAGATAGACGTGCTGCTGGCCCAATTAGAGAAGTTGGTAGTGTCTCTGTGATGACTTATTTAAGGCAGGGAAAAAAACTGCGCTCAGTTCTTCCGAGGCGCGGGGAGGTGCTGCGGCCGGGGCTATCGCGGCGCCGCAAGAGGCCCTGTGGGCAGCGCGGCCATGTAGCCGCCACCGTCTTAGCATAGCTTAGTGGCTTCTGGCCAGCTGTACTGCGAGCAGAAGGGCAGAGGCAGGGGCTTGTTCTTTGCAGCACTCTGCATAAAGAGAGGTGCTGAATGGTGCCAGGGCTGCGGCAGCTGGCACCGCCTGCACGGTGGCGGCGGGGCTGGTGGCGCAAGCATGGCGAGCAATTCCCCGACACGGAATCCAGACAAGAGCAAATTCTCAGCGCTGCAAACTCCTACAGAAGTCTTTGAACTGGTGGAACTTGGTGACAATGCTACTTACGAGCAGGAATTTTTTCTTCCAAGTCAGAGAAAAGGAAAGGTGGAGACACGTGAGGAGAACCGACATGGTGGCACTGAAGTCAGTAAAGAAAGAGGAAGTGCTGCAAGCGCCGGAGCCGAAATTTTCTTCGGCGAGCTGTAGTAAAAGACTATGGGTAAGTAAGCTGTCCCCCCGCAGCTCCTTGAGTCCACGAGAGACGTAGGGGTTCACTTGCGTGACAGAGCAAGTGGACGCCAAGAGGAGCTATGAAAACCTTCACTCATGTAAAGGAGTGACTCACGGGCAGCAGTTTTTCCTAGCCGGAGAAGAGGAGGAGGTGTTTTGCCTGTTTTGCCCGTGAGAAGGACTCCCATTTCAGCAGGTTGGGCGGGGCTGCTGCTTGTGAGAAGAGAACCAAGTTGGAGAAGTTCACAGAGAACTGTCTCCCATGGAGGGGGGACTCCACAGTACAGTGGAAGAAAGACTCTTTTTTCTCTGAATGAACAGAAGAAATTAGAAGTGACAAACAGATTAAAAACTGCATGCTTTCTCTCCCTGCGTTGTTAGTGGGAAAGAGGCAGGGGCTGGGAACAAGAAAGTGTTCTAAAAGTCATCAGTGAGCAGTGTGGGGCCTCAGTCACGGCCCCGTTCAGGGTGTGGTGGTCTTCTCTGCAGCCTTTGTCATAGAGTTTTGCTATAATAGGCAGAAGTTCTTCATGAAGATGTTTAAGTCATAAGCTATAACATTTCAGTCTCTGACAAGTGTAAGGTACGGCAAGCGGCTTTGGTGTATGGTGTAAGAGACAATGTGCCACCAAAGCCTGGCCTGATACAAGAAGGGACTTTGAGTCACTGGGGAGGTGAGTGATTTTGCAGAGAATTTGGCAGCTGTGGGAGAGTAAGAGCCCACAGGCAGCAGGAGCAGGTGCTGGAGAGGTGGCTGAGTGGGCCCTCCCAGGAATTGGTTAGAAAGGCATCTCAGGTATAGAAAAGATATGAAAGAAGAAATAAAGAAAAGGTAGAGGTACAGGCAAGGATAATGGCACCATGTTTACAGCCCCTGATGGGAGAAAGTGCAGGGAGCCCCAGGACCAAAGGGAAGGGGGTGACCTCCAGGACAGCGACTGGGAAGGAATCAGTGTGCCATTTGTAAAAAAAACCAGTAGAAACTGATTGTTAAGGGTGTCAGGATCTGCTATCGTACTGGGGGCTCACCACACTGGAACCCTTGCTGAAGCAAGAAGTGTGTTTCCTAGCAGACATGGGGACTTCTCTCTCTGATTGGAATTTTATGCCAAAGGGGGAACAATTGTTCAAATATTCTGATAAGTGGGAAAGATGAACAGGTGCATTTTATTCAAGCATGACTGGTGAATGAATGTGTGTGTGTGTGTGTATGCGAAGTATTGCTGTGTGTTTTATCTTCATAGCTGCCTTTGGCCATTCCCTTCAGACGCATTGTACAGGGTTGGGAGAGGCCAGGAAGAATGAGGCTTGAACAGTGAGCAGGCTCGTGTCCATGGAGTTGTTTTATACTTTTTCTCTGTGTAACTAAAGTGTCTTGGGGTGACTTTATGATGTGTATCCCCTATCACTGCTCTATGCCCAGAAATTAATTTTGTGCTTTTCTGTGCCTTTAAACTGAGCCTGAGAGGGGGAAGAGGAAAAATACTGAGTGAGCTTTCCAAAGCAGTTGTTCAAGGACACACATACATGCTCCTCAGCGTCCTGCTGAGAGGAGCAGGGGAAGCACCCTGCTTGCTTTCCAGCCAGCTTTCAGCCCCTCTTCTCCGGAGGGAGAGAGAGTTGAACTTTGTTTTCCTGGGATTTTGGTTTTTCCCTTCTTCTCTTCTGGACTGTTTCAACATCAGAACACATCGGGAGAATTCTCCACCGAGGCCCTGGAGATGGGCCTACATTGACCCAGCTCCGAGGAGG
Source organism: Corvus kubaryi (assembly GCF_017639235.1). Classification (NCBI taxonomy): domain Eukaryota; kingdom Metazoa; phylum Chordata; class Aves; order Passeriformes; family Corvidae; genus Corvus; species Corvus kubaryi. Next base: position 7,455,476 of record NW_024582061.1, on the reverse strand, counting down.
AGGCGAGAGACCACACCTACAGAAGGACTCTGAACTCCTCCCAGGTTTCTCTCCACAGCTCTGAGGAGGAGGAGGAGAAGGACCACACCTACAGAAGGACTCTGAAATCCTCCTACATTTCTCTCCACAGCTCCGAGGTTTTATTATTCAGCATTATTATCCTTTTCCTGTGTGTTTGATAAATAAAGAGTTTTTTTATCTCTTTCATTTTTCTCCAAGGAAAGTTTCTTTTTGCCTGAACTGGGTGGGGAGGGTTGGTTGTAACCTGCCTGCTATCAGAGGATATTTTTCTCCACATTTGTCTGATCCCAAAGCCATCGCTTTGGGGTTTTTTAACCCAGTCTAAGGCTCTGTAGTGACTGTGTGCAGCAAAACTGAAGGGCTGCCATGAGCCAGGGGAGTTCTCTGGCTTGCTCAGATCCTGCTGCTGGGGAGCCAGCTCCAAGAGAAGAAGATGAATGGAGGGACCAGGCTGGGACGGAAGCTGTGGAGAGTCTGCTTCACATCCCTGCCCCTGCCAGCCTGGTTCTGATGTGCTGCTGTGGGGTGCTGCAGGCTGTTCCCCCCTGAGAGCTGAGAGTGCAGACCCTCAGGGGTTGCTTGAGGTCACAGGAATTACTTGAGGTCATTGGTGTGTCTAGTAGGGGTTACTTGAGGTCATTTGGGGTCACTTGAGGTCATTGGAGTCCCTGATGGGGTCACTTGAGGTCATTTGGGGGTCACTTGAGGTCATTTGGGGGTCACTCAAGGTCATCTGGGGTTACTTAAGGTCATTTGGGATCACTTGAACCCATCTGGGGTTACTTGAGGTAATTTGGAATTGCTTGAGGTCATTTTGGAGTCACTTGTCATTTGGGGGGTCACTCAAGGTCATTTGGGGTCGCTTGAGGTCATTTAGAGTTACTTGAGTTCATTTGGAATCACTTGCAGTCATCTGAGGTTACTTGAGGTCATTTGGACTCCTTGATGGGGTCACTTGAGGTCATTTGGGGGTCACTCAA